>NW_012103488.1:476895-477946 GCF_000951045.1 Mandrillus leucophaeus
ACCTCTCTGAATCTATTTCTTTAAGTGTAAAATGGTTTCTGTTATATCATTCAACATACTGTTTGAGGGCTTTCAACACTAAATCATATGCAAATATGAGGTTTAAAATTTTACTGATTCACTGACACCACGTAGAGGATACTTTTTACATGTAGCTAATTAATAAGGCAAGACAATTTAAGAACAGGAAAAAAAATTAGACATTAAAGATGGCTTCAAAAGTATAGCTAAGCCCTCTGATATTTTATCATAAAGCAATTATTATTAGGGTTGCCTGGTCTCTGTCTTAGCAATTAGTGTGTCTTAATAGGGAGAGAAGGCTGGGGAGACAATTACATTTTTTGCTTAAATGAAGTGTCCTTTCATCGTCTTAGGCAAGGTCAGGGAAAGAAGGCAGTGGCTCTGGGCTCTCGAGGTGATGCTAGAGCTCTGTAGAGCTTCAGATCACGTTCACTGTGACTAGAAAGTGAAAAGTAACACATAATGGTGAACATTGGCTATTATCTTCACTGTGCCCTGGCAAGCATGGGCCTGAGGGACCTTCTATCAGGCAAGCACTATCACATGCCCCAAAGGAGCAGATCATGTGCCCAGAACAGGGCTTGGCACATATTAGGTGCTCAATAAATATTTATGTAATCAAATTGTTGAACAGACCCAACTGCTTGATTATCAACACGTCACGAGGCATGATTGTCTATGCTAGAGAAATGACCTTATATGTCATTTTTAACTTAGTAGCGTTTTCTCTGCTAATTCAGAAAAAAAAAAAGTGCTTCATCAATTAAGTCAAATAGGAGCCAATCAGTTTGGAGTCAGCATGGCATTGGTGCATCCTTTCCTTCCTGGGAATGATCATGCGGATCTTAGCACATGTAATACAAATGGTTACTAATTCTGACTCAGGCCAAGAGATTATTCTTACTTTGTATGAAGTTCTGGAATATTTTCAAAGAAATATTATTGTTTTACTTATAAGCACGGAAGCTTCTATTAGCTAAAACTTCAGCAGGCACCAACTGGAAATCAATCGACCCCAAAATAGAAAATA
>NW_012103488.1:480401-483236 GCF_000951045.1 Mandrillus leucophaeus
AAATTCCTGACCTCAAGTGATCTGCCTGCCTCAGTCTCCCAAAGTGCTGGGATTACAGGCATTATAGTTTTACCAATGTATTCTTTCTCACTCATATTGTACAGGTTACTACAAAAGGCTGAACTTGAAGGGAGTAAAGGTCAGTCGCAGCGAAGAAACTCCCTTGGTTGCCTTCCTGTGAGAAGTAGCTTGGTAATGAGAGAAAGCTGCCACCATCTGGCCTGGATTAAGCAAACACCCTTCTCCTCAGGCCCCTGCCAATAAGGCAAAGCCCAGAGTGAACACATCTCGCCAGGAGGAAAAGCAGAATGTGATGGACTGAGGGCGGTGGAAGTGAAGGTTCTCAGGAAGACTCAAATCTTTCTGCCCCAGCCGTTGGTCTATAATGGATGCAATGCTGTTCACTCAAAAGGGGGCCAAGGCAAATACTACAGGGATAATTCAGGATGTAAAGCCTCTGGACCACCTCCACAAGAGGGCCAGCATCACCCCCTGCTCAGTCCTGCTTTACATCTGTGTGCTGATTTGCATGGGTGACAATAAAGCAATGGACTGCTATGGGTGGCTCTTGGAAAGTTTTCTTTTACTTTACAAAACTTCAGCAGTGCTTTGTGATAGTGGACACTGAAGTACATGGACTGATGTATTAAAACAAAACCAAAACCGTTGGCAATAGCTTCTGTTTGATAATCTATGAAATGTGACATCTGAGCTGTTTTCTCTATTTAAGTCAGTTATAAAATGTTGGACAGAACGTTAGCCTGTCTAGAGATGTGCCCTTAAAGGACAGAGCCATTTATTAACACTTATTATTTGTAATTGTTCAGTTGGTTTTTAATTCCTCCAAATGTTATGATCCCAGCTACATTTCATCATACACCCTAACTTCAGAGGGAGCTCAAGGGCCATTCCCTTGGTCATTGCTTCCTTTAGTCTACCCCTATTCAGGAGAAGGAATTCTTTTTTATTTTTTTGAGACAGAGTCTTGCTCTGTCACCCAGGCTGGAATGCTGTGGTACGATCTTGGCTCACTGCAACCTCTGCCTCCCAGGTTCAAATGATTCTCCTGCCTCAGCTTCCCAAGTAGCTGGGACGACAGATGTGCACCACCACACCTAATTTTTGTATTTTTAGTAGAGATGGGGTTTCACCATGTTGGCCAGGCTGGTCTCGAACTCCTGACCTCTAGTGATCCGCCCACCTCGGCCTCCCAAAGTGCTGGGATTACAGGCGTGAGCCACTCTGCCCGGCCTAAGGGATGTTTCTTAGATTGAATTTCTGTACCTTAGAGATAATATTCTGAATATGTGCAGAAGAAGAAAACTGTTCATCCGCATTTACTTAAGAATGTAAACCAAGTTGCAATTAGAAGACATTCTGAAGGTCAGGGAGGTGGTGAGTGGTAAATGGCTAATCACATAATGAGTTGTTACTGTGTAGGCTGCACCAGACACACTTACTTCCTGCTGGGTTTTTAAGACAATCCTGCCCACATATCCCTCTTCTGGAAACCAGCTGCTTAAAATTTGCACGATCTCCTCTTCTGGACCAATGGCTCTCTGGAATGGTTGTTTCCTGCATTCATTCTTTTCTTTAGATATAAAATATTTTTCTTCCATCAAAAAATAGTCTGTGGTAACAGGTTTGATGCCTTGTTCAGTTGTCAGAATCTAAAGAAAAAGTGAAGGCAAACTGAGGAGTGAGGAAAAAACTTAAATTCAAAACAAATCGACTTTCATGGTGTTCAGATAGGTTTGCTATGCAATTTATAAGTGAAATTTACTCTAGAGTATTGCATAATTCTTTTTGGAAGATCTAAAATTCTCTTATGTTCAGAATGGATTGTTTATGTTCACTCCGGGCAACGGCACAACTTATTCATAATCCCCAGACAGCATAACTATTTTTCCCACTGCTGGAATGAGAGCTCCTAGTGAATTAAAAATTTTAGGTTTCTCATTCCATGAACTTAGCCCTTTGTAATCTTGCAACACAGGACCGAGGGCAAATAACCTAGTTTAGTATTTACTAAGACAATCTCTTTTTCTCACATTGGAAATACTCGGTCATCTTCTCATGGAAGGTTTGTAGGGCGAGGTTCTCATGTGGTCTAAGTTCCTGGGAATTCTTCTTTAAATAAACTTCTGACAGTGTGCTTAAAGCGCTTGTTTTCTTTGTTGGCTATATGCAGTCAAACAGGACAGCTGAGACAAAGCTCTGGAACCAGACAGACCTGAGTCTGAGGTTGGTCTTTAATACTTGTTAGCTGTGAATTATTGGGTAAAATAATCCCTTGGAGGCCATTTTCCGATCTACACAATGGAAATAGTAGTAGTAGCAATCTTAATTTTGTTTTATGCTTGAAGCATAAATCATAACATGGGTATGTTACGAGAACTCAATAAAGATGAGCCATCATTATACTTTTTTTTTTTTTTTTTTTTTTGAGACAGAGTCTCAGTCTGTCGCCCAGGCTGGAGTGCAGTGGCACAATCTTGGCTCACTGCAACTTCCGCCTCTAGGCTCAAGTGATTCTCATGCCTCAGCCTCCTGAGTAGCTGGGATTACAGGCGGGCACCATCATGCCTGGCTAATTTTTGTAGTTTTAGTGGAGATGGGGTTTCACCATGTTGGCCAGGCTGGTCTCAAATTCCTGACCTCAAGTGATCTGCCTGCCTCAGTCTCCCAAAGTGCTGGGATTACAGGCATTATAGTTTTACCAATGTATTCTTTCTCACTCATATTGTACAGGTTACTACAAAAGGCTGAACTTGAAGGGAGTAAAGGTCAGTCGCAGCGAAGAAACTCCCTTGGTTGCCTTCCTGTGAGAAGTAG
>NW_012103488.1:484156-506683 GCF_000951045.1 Mandrillus leucophaeus
CTTCCCAAGTAGCTGGGACGACAGATGTGCACCACCACACCTAATATTTGTATTTTTAGTAGAGATGGGGTTTCACCATGTTGGCCAGGATGGTCTCCATCTCTTGACCTCGTGATCCGCCTGCCTCAGCCTCCCAAAGTGCTGGGATTACAGGCGTGAGCCACCCCGCCCGGCCTCTGCCTATTCTTTATGCCTTTCCCTGCTAGTCTTTAGTAACAAGTGCCACTGTGCCCGGCCGCACTGAGAAGGAATTCTGAAATGGGTTAAGGATAAAATCATCTGCAAGGATTTTAGGCCACCGTACCAAGCAAGGGTAGCGCTTCTGGTGTGGGAAAAAAAAAAAGGAATTATGCATGGGCCCTGTCTCGCCTTTTGGAGGACATGCCCCTCCCTCTTTAGATGCTGCTCCGTGTCCCTGGCTCTCACTCTTAGAAGTCCCCCCATGGATGGGGACCTGTCTGCAGAAGGCCCCAAAGATCCTTTGGAGGGGGATCTAGGGCAGAGGTGGCACAGCGTAAGGAGGCTTAGGCCAGTTCTGCTACAGGGCTTGGGTTAACAGGCTTCAGGGTCTCCATGCCTCTTGCTACCACCAAAAGGAGAGGACCTCAAATGCCAAGGTCAGGTGCCAGGGGAGGGGAGCAAGGCGGCTGCTCCGCATGCAAAGGAAGGCCTTAGGCCGGAGGGGCAGGAAATGTCTTCTTGGCCCATGTGGCCCATCCTGAAGCTCTAAGAATTTGATTCAACTCCTCGGATGACAAGAAGATTCCATTCACCTAATGTGCAAATTCTCACTGATTACTAATCTCTGCGTGAAGAAGGAAGACTAGGCCATGTCCAGGCTTAGGGCGAAAGCGTATATATGGTTGGAAGGCCACTCATTCTGGTCTTTACCATTCTAGAGCCTAGTATTTTATATAGCTTTAGAATAATTAAAAAATCTTCTCTACAGGTTAAGGTAGTTTGTCTAGTGGTACCAAGATTCATCAGATGATTCTTGGAGAGGATCTCGACGTTGAATAACACATTTCCAAATAATCAAAAGGCATATCATCAACATGGACTTTTGCGCATTTATGTGCATCTGTATGTGTTTACACACACAGGCATTTATACACACACGTACATCCATACATCTTAGATTTTGCATTCTCTCAACCATGGCTCAGGGGACTTACTTGCTGCAGAAGCTGCTTTGCCTTGGTGCCTCCATTAATAGTGAAAACAGTAAAGGGCTCTGGCCCTGGGACCCCATGCACCGTGACTCTGTGAGTCTGCAAACATTTTCTTTCTTCTGTATTAAACATCTGTCAAGAAGATCACATGGCTGATCATTCATCCTTAATCACATATTTCTAAGCTCTATTTAATACAGAAGTGCTAGTACTTAGAAGTATGGATAGCAACATGTAAATGCAAAAGATGAGAGTCCATTTGTAGCCCAGTGCATCTTAATGTGGTAGAAGGGGCAATGCTACCTCTTCCTCAATCATTTAGTGAGGGTATTTCATAAGCACATCACCAAAATATCAATTTATTTTAAATTACGGTGTATCTTTCCATCACAATTAGAGGCTGATATTATCTGAAATGTACATTAGTTCTTACTTATTAACTGATGTTCCACAGTATCTATTGAGTTCCATCTCTCTTCAGGGTACTGGGCTAGAAATTTGGATGGTAATAATAAAATGTTCTGCCCTTACACAGTACACCATTCAGGCACACGAATCATTATAATGCAAAAATATATTTGTTAGAAAGAGCTGGGTAAGTATGTAACTCAATTCTTTGGGCATTTTGTGTATTAAGATATATTCATTCATTCAAAATAAGTAATTTATGGAAGGCTTATAGTGAATCAGACATTATGCCCGTCCCTAGAAAATCAGTGGCAAATGGGACACTATCCCTGCCAAGGGCTTCCAGGTGAATGAGACAGCTAGAGGGAAATGTAGGCAGTTGTAAGGAGCATGGCACATTCCTTGCAAACCCAGAGGAAGTGGCCTAGAAGAGGTTTGGGAGAAACCAGGGAGGGCTTTCTGAAAATGGTATCTGAACCAAATCTTGAAAGACATAGTTTAGCAGATGAAGAATGAGACAAGAGAACCCCAAATCGATGTAACGTGTACAAAGACTTAGAAGTGGCCTACAGCAGGGCATTCTGGGAACATCAAGTTCTACAACTAACTTGTTGGAGGGAGAAAGGCTGGGGATGCACGCAAAAGCACAGCCACTCAGGGCTTCGCCTAACTGGCGAAAATTTAGATTGAAACTGGCAAAATGAGGATCTGAGGGCTGAAGTGTATTTTTAGCATGTACTTTATTTTTATTTGGGGTGGGGAGGAGAGGTTAACTTTGTTATGCTTGTACAATGCGATTTTTAAAAAATCAGTTTTACTGAAGTATAATTGTCATACTATAAAATGCACACATTCTAATTGTATCATTTAGCGCACTATACTATTAATTAAAAAGATTAAATAGTTGCCAACATTTACAAAACCCCAGATGTCCTGATTCTCTTGAAAAACCAAAAGATCTGACGACATCACAAGGCAACAAGCAGCTAGATCTGAGAGCTAGGTGACAGCTGCCCCTCTAAATGACCCAGGAGCTCTCTGCTTTCTAAGAGTCTGCACTCAGCCCAGGTCCATGCCTGCACATCATCTTCTTGGGACCCCTCCTGGCATGTGAATTTGTGACTTCTGGTATAAACTATACCCTGAAAGCAACAGAGAACTGATGGAGGGTTTTTCACAGAGGAGAGACACGATCATATTTAGATAGATCTGTTTGGGAGGCCCTAGATGCAGACAGACAGAGGGGCAAACCCGGAGGAAATGAGACCAATTAGGAAGACTCTACCACAAGCCAGGTGAGAATGAACCAGGGCCAAGGCAATAAGGACAGACCAAGATGAATGGATGTGAAAGATACTAAGGAAATAGAATGATCAAGTCTTAAATGGGGAAGAAGGCCAGGATGACCTACAGTTATTGGCTTCAGCAATGGAGAGTGATGCTCTCCATGGTCAAACGCATATTTACCAAGCATATATCCATATATGGCTGCCCAGGAGCCCCAAAGATGGCAAGGTGTGATATAACAAAAAAGTACATATTTGGTCTTTGTCCCCAGTTCTTGGCACACAGCTCCTAAAACCTTTGAAATCTCTGGAGTGAAAAGAGTGTCTTTTGTTGCTACTGAGATGACTGGTGGCTGAGAAAGACCAAGGCATGATTAGACGGGTGGAACCCTCAGCCCTGCTGCCAGACCTCAAGGAGGGGAGGGGGCTGAAGACTGAACTAATCACCAGTGGCCAGTGATTGAACCCATCATGCCTAGGTCATGAAACCTCCATAAAAACCCTAAATGATGGGGTTCCGAGAGCTTTCAGGTTGCTGAACGCATCAAGGTTCTGGGAGGGTGGCCTGGAGAGGACACAGAAGCTCTGCACTCCTCCTCCCATACCTTGTTCTGTGCATCGTTCCATGAGGCTGCTCCTGAGGTGCATCTGTTCTGATCAACTGGTGATAATAAGCAAAGCACTCTCATGAGTTCTGTGTCATTCTAGCCAATTATTGAATCTGAGGATTTATAGGGATCCTCTGAATTTATAGCTGTTTGGTCAGAAGTCCTGGTGACAACCTGGGACTTGTGACTGGCATCTGAAGTAGGAGTAGTCTTGTGGGACTGAGCCCTCAACGTGTGGGATCTGACACCAACTCTAGATGGATAGTGTTAGAATTGAACTGAAATGTAGGACACCCAGCTGTTGTCAGAGAGTTGGAAAAGACACCACATTTTTGGTGTCAGAAGTGTTGTGAGTAAAAACAGCTCATCTGTGGCATCTGTGGAATCTTCAGCTGTAACAGATATTGAGGTCACCCAGCTTAGAACTGGGTATTTGGCCCTGCTCTGCCTTTCTGAAAGCATCTGATTCCTGCTCTTTGTACCAAGTGGCCCTGCCCTTCTTGTCAATCCTCTGCACAAGGTGGAAGCCACACCTCCCTCCACGTTGGCCAAAGTGCTGTTCTAAACCTTGGACACATGGTGCAATCACCTGATGATCCTTAAAAAAACTGATGCCTGGGGCCCACTGCAGAGATGCTGGTTTAACTGCTGCGGGGCGTGGCCTGTGCACATGGAGTTTTTAAAGCTCCCCAGGGGATACAAATACACATTCAAGGTTGCTGTGGAGTGAAGAAGGGAAACAGGAGGAACACCTAAGCAAACAAGGGCAGGGACAGCGGGAGTCAAAACTGATAGTGGTGAGGGCAAAAGAAGGGCAGAGAAGAAAGCAGAAAGTAGCAGTGGAAGCTGTCATGGCCAGTGCCATTGTGAGCACAGAAGGTACCTTTCCAAAGATTGTTAGGACTATGTTGAGTCTGAGATTGACACAAAAGTAATCACGTTGTTAAACATGTAATGGGGGTAACCAATGGACACACTTTTAAAATGTATGTTTAATTTAAAGAAGCAGCATAATGGAATTAGCCAGTTAATTAAAGTAGTTGTTTTAAATATACCTTTTTAGAGACAGGATCTCATTCTGTTGTCCATGCTGGAGTGCAGTGGTGTGGTCATAGCTCACTGTAGCCTCAAACTCCTGGGCTCAAGCAGTCCTCCTGCCTCAGCCTCCCAGGTAGCTGGGACTACAGGTGCTTGACACTATGCCCAATTGAAACACTTTTTTTTTTTTTTAATAGAGATGGGGTCTTTCCCAAGCTGATCTTGAACTCCTGGACTCAAGCTATCCTTCTGCCTTGGCCTCCCAAAGTGTTGGGATTAGAGGCATGAGCCGCTGCACTCAGCCCAGTTTCTTATCTAACTAAACCATCCTGCATTAGTGAGGGGGCCCTGGTCTAAGTGTCTTCAAACTTTAGTGGGCACTGAGTTTCCGTGGGGCACTTGTTAAAATGCAGATTCTGGTCAGGTGCGGTAGCTCATGCCTGTAATCCCAGCATTTTGGGAGGCCAAGGCGGGAGGATCACTTGAGTCCAGGAGTTTAAAACCAACCTGGGCAATATAGTGAGACCCCATCTCTACAGAAAAAGAAATTAGCTGGGCATAGTGGCACACGCCTGTAGTCCCATCTACTCAGGAGGCTGAGGTGGGAGAATAGATTGAGCCAGGAAGGTCGAGGCTGCAGTGAGCTAGGATGGCACCACTGCACTCCAACCTGGGTGACAGAGTGACACTGGGCGACAGAAACACACTGTCTCTGGAAAAAAAAAAGCAGATTCTGCAACTGTGGCACTTTCTACAGTGTCCTTCTTCCATTCTCAAGGGTGCAGATTCTGCATCCCCCAAGCACTGAGGTGCAAGTTATGCGTCGCCAGCGGAGCCTATTGCTCTCTCCAGCCTTGCTCTGCCTCTGACATTTGCCTCTGGACTGCTGAAGGAGCAAAAGATTTTCCTGGTTTAACCTAAAGTTTCTAGAAGTATTGGAAATGCTTCCTACTAGGCTTTGCTTAATAAACCTCTTCCCCACTTTATTGTATTTGGCTCACTTCTCTGGTAGACACTATAATACATGGGCTTTGTTACTAGAACTTGGGTGTAAATCCTGGACTGCTGCTTGCTAGCTGTGTGCCCTCAGATGTACTGAGCTCTACCTTCCTCATCTGTAAAATGGAGATGATACTAATAGCTACTGCCTGACGTTATTGAGAGGACTGAGTTAGTATATATATAAAGGGCTTGCTAAAGTGCCAAGTGTCAGCCATTACTGTTATTAATTTCCATAGCTACCTAATTAATAACTCACACCAACCACTTTGCTGAGCCACAAAAAGCCCACCTTCAGTGTAGCAATCCCCATAAATATGCTGAGTGAAACAGAACTTCATTACCGAAGAGGCTGACATGGTACTGCCAGAGGAATTTTCTTCCATCCTTCTGCTGTTAATGAATAAACTAGAGATTTCCAAGACTTCATTGTGAAGGTTTCGCAGCTGAAGATGTCGATAGCCTGGAGTAATACAGAATTGGCAAAAGCTTGTTAACCATGCGCTACTGAAAAGAAGATGCTCCTGGAGGTCAGTAAATGACAGGTAGAAAGAAGACCTTAAAATGGGCAGGGATGGCAACAGGCTTGCAACCAACAGGCGCCTTTTCGCCAGGAGAGTGCTGCCCCCTGAGCTACCCAATGGCAATTAATTTGTTCAAGTACTGTTTCCAACTTAGACTCAAACAGAAAACCTTAAACTCAGACAAAACCTGATCTCGTAGGAAAACCTGATCACTAACAGTCCCTGTTCGAATGTTCTACCTTAGAGCAGTTTTAGTGATAACAGAATATTCCCACCATGGGAGATTGGTTATAAATTACGGTATGACTGTAAGTGTAAGTATAAAATGGAATAATACACAACTGGTAAAAGTGGTAATGTACATGTATAGTTATTAACATGAACGGTTGCTCACTATATACATTAGTAAGTGAAAACCAGTAAGTTACAAAACATGAAGATTGGTAGAAAGCCTATTTGTTAAAAATATATCTGTATGCTCATATGTTATATACATGGGAGGAGAAACAAAGCCTGCAAGACTTATACACCAAAAGTGACTGTGTTGGAGAGATGGAAAAATGGATAATTAAAAAAAATTGTTTTTGTTTCTATGTACTTTCTCACATGTCTGTAATAACAGTTATGGGTCTCCCCCGACCCCATACTCCCCATTCCTGTGTAGAAGTCCTAACCCTCAGTACCTCGGAATGTGGCTATATTTGAAGAGAGGGCCTTTAAGGAGGTAATCAAGTTAAAATGGGGTCCTTCAGCTGGGCCTTAATCCAGTGGGACTGGTGTCCTTATGAGAAGAGGGGATTAGGACACAGACAACATAGAGGGCTGACTGTGTGAGGACACAGTGAGCAGGTGACCATCTGCAAGCCAAGGGGAGAGACCCCAGAAGAAACCAATCCTGCCAACACCCTGATCTCAGACTTCCAGCCTTAAGACTGTGAGGAGATACATTCCTGTGGTTCAAGCCACCTAGTCTGTGGTATTGACTAATTAAATGACCACAGGCTACTTGCACAGAGAAGAGAAACAGGAAAAGAACACAAAGTAGGAAACTGTAATGTGTTTGTGAGCTCTGAGGATGGCAGCTTGAGTGTGGCTGGGAGAGGAAGTGCGTACTTAGAACATTGGTGCTCAAAGGAGACCATCAGAGCCAGCGCACCTGGGAGCATGTTAGAAAGGGAAACTGTCAATTGCACCACTGCACTCCAGCCTGGGCGACAGAGCCAGACTCCATCTCAAAAACAAAACAAAACAAAACAAAACAAAACAAAAAAATGATGCACAGGCTGAAATTTATCAGAGTGCCACAGCAAAGCCAATCCATAAGCCAACAGCTCTAGCCTTTGCCCAGAATTCTTCATTACCCTCTTCCTGCACCTGAAAACCAGTCCCAGCTTCCAAAACTGGACTTCTGCCAGGCACCGACTCCAACCTCACGGTCACTTAGGCCACCACCACACCCGACCCCTCCGACATCTCTGTTTCCTCTCCTTATTTCAATCCCTGCTTTAAAACTGCCAGCAGTGCTGTGGGTAGTATTTAGGAAGAAAACTGTGTGGAAATGTGAGTGCAACAACCACTGCTCCCAACATCAGCAGGTGTGGGTGAGGCTGCACTTTACAAGGGATATTGTTAATACCGCAGATTCTTAAAAAATGTAAAAGAAAAATTTCTTTTGAGACGTGCTTCAAAAGTGCTCCAATCTGTATTTCCTTTTGCTTCTTATTTCAACTTCTTTATAGGAAAATGTCAAACACAAAAGAAGAGAGAAGAGTATAAGGAAATTCTGGCATCCATCGTCAAGCTACAACAATGATTAACATTTGGACAATTTTATTCTACCTCGTTTTAAAGCTTTCAGTGGAATGATTCTCTGAGCAGTTACCACTGAACTGTTGTTTTCCACAACTGCAAAACGAAGAAATACGAGATCTTCGAAGTGAACGCGGAACAGAAACTGCTCGTTCCACATGGGGTTCAGGGTGTTTCGATGGATGGGCTTCGTGCGGAAATGGCAGCTGTCCAGAGGCATGCCCAGGACATCGACTTCAATGCACGGGCTTCCCGTGCTGTTACTGGGGCACACATTCTGACCAGAGACAATCTAGAGTGAGGGAGACAAAAGGGATCAAAGTCACTGAGGATAAAAACGAAAGACAACCTCTATACCTCACCGCTTCCCTCTGCAAAGGAATCCCAAGAACACTGGAATGGACAAAGTGAATGATGAATAAAACTGTTTAAAAAGTAAGTGATTGTAGGGCCGGGAGCAGTGGCTCACGCCTGTAATCCCAGCACTTTGGGAGGCTGAGGTGAGCAGATCACGAGGTCAGGAGATCGAGACCATCCTGGCCAACTTGGTAAAACCCCATCTCTACTAAAATACAAAATATTAGCTGGGCATGGTGGTGCACGCCTGTAGTCCCAGCTAGTAGGGAGGCTGAGGCAGGGGAATCGCTTGAACCCAGGAAGCAGAGGTTGCAGTGAGCTGAGATCACACCACTGCACTCCAGCCTGGTGACAGAGCAAGACTCCATCTCAAAAAAAAAAAAAAAAAAAGTAAGTGATTGTAACTGGGTAATCACATGACTGGAGTCATGTGAAAAGCCTATTTTGTCAACATCATTCACTTAACTGTAACCTTTCAACTATCAAAATGTTCAACTATCTTAAAAAACCAAACAAGATGAAGTTAAATTTCTCACAAAAGACTACTTTACTCAATATAATAATAAATTTGTTACTAATATTCTGTTCAAAATGTCATAGGAATATGTTTCATAACTTGAAAACCATTTTCTTGATCAGTTTCATTTTGGAGCAAGTTGCAGACATGTTAGGAATTAATTAACAGCTTTCTGTAAACAGATAAAACTACCCTCGCCCCTAGCTAAAAAAAACAAAAACAAATAGGAAAGGGGCTACTGTCCTGCTGTCTTAGGGAAAGAGAAAAAGCAGTTTGGGTGGTAGGAAAGTCTGTGAATGGGGTTATCCCAGGGGTTTGGGGGTGTCGTACTTGGAGGGCTGCCTGGCATTCTTCCTGTGGAGGGAGAGAGACAAGATCTAAAGGTGGAAAGAGATGACCAGGTCTCTATTGTTGTTTTGTTTTGTTGAAACAGTGTCTCACTCTGTCACCCAGGCTGGAGTGCAGTGGGTGTAATCTTGGCTCATTGCAACCTCTGCTTTCTGGACTCAAGTGATTCTCCAGCCTCAGACTCCCGAATAGCTGGGACTACAGGCATGAGCCACCATGCCTGGCTAATTTTTTTTGTTATTTTTTGTAGAAACAGGGCTTCACCATGTTGCCCCGGCTGGTCTCAAACTCTTGAGCTCAAAGCGATCTACCCACCTGGGCCTCCCAAATTGTTGGGATTACAGGTGTGAGCAATCACACCTGGCCAGGTCTCTGTTTTTAAGAAGAGCCTATGGAGTTTTGACAATAAGTTAATTAGGTGAAAAGGAATAAGGAAAGGCCCATGAATGATAAAGGTTAAATTATAACGAGGAAATATACTTAATTGTATTTGTATATTGACGCAAGTTTGTCTGATCTTAGAGCTTTGGAGCTTAACATGAGCTGATCTAACAAAAAGCGCAACTTTCATGGGCTATACTCATAGTTATGATTCTGTGGGCCCTGGAAGACAGAGTTACCATCATCAGTACATCAGGTGAAGCAGGGACCTCATAAGTCCTGCTCCTGGGCTCTGGCAAACACAGTGTCTGGCAACAGCTTGCCTAGCCATAGCTACTGCTTCCTGGGAGATAAATACATTATTCTGGGAACTAAATCTGTATGACCAAAATTGTGACATGACAACTTTCCAATGCCTTGAATTCAAAACCAGTTCATTTTCAGAAAGGCTTAAAGCCAACCTTAAGTTCTTTCTCTAGGGGCTGTACTTACAGTTAAAGAATAGACTACAGGATCCATGCTGTCCAGATCTCTTTCCAGTGGAGAAAACTTCTGATACATCGGGCAGTTCTTGTCCCACAGAACCGGAGGTTTCAAAACATAACCACAACCACCATTTGCCTCAAACATTGCAGCATTTAAATGTAAAGGGAGATCTGTAAAACAACAACAACAAAAAGCCAATATAGCATGTTACTTTGTCACTTAAGTATCATCTAATAAATTTAAAGTTCAAAAGAACTTTGCATCAATTTCCCCTAAGCTCCAGCATGAAAAAGAGATAATCACCCATTCGTCCCACAGATTGATAAATGCCTACTATATGCCAAGTTGTGTGAGGCATCAGATACAGCAGGTAATAAGAGAAAAATTCTTGTCTCTCTGGGGCTTACAGTCTATGGATTGCCCTGTGTTACCACTCCAAACTAGGTTCCACCACTTAAAAGCGCCTTTGCAAATATTTGCTACATCTGTCTGAAAAATCTTGTGAAATACAGTTGGCCATGGGGGATTGGTTGCAGGACGAGAAGGTACCAAAGTCCACAGATGCTCAGGTCTGTGATATAGATGGTGTAGAATTTGCATTATAACCTATACCATCCTTCTGTACACTTTTTCTTTTTTTTCCCCTGGGAGCATAGATTCAAGTTGCCCTGAATGTATGCTCCCTCTTCTGTATACTTAAAATCATCTCTAGATTACTTATAATACCTAATCCAATGTAAATGCTATGTAAATGGTTGCCATACTGTATTGTTTAGGGGAAAAAAACCCAACGAAACAAGGCTGTATATGTTCAGTGCAGATGCGACCATTCATTTTTCTAATGAATATTTTCAATCCACAGCTGGTTGAATCCACAGATGTGGAACCCAAGGATATGGAGGGGCAACTGTACCTTATTTGATACTAAATTTTAGAAAGGAATAATGGCTTATCTCTAAACCATGCAGACAATTGTATGGACAATTCTTGCTATTTCAAATGTAAGATAAGAATCTTAATTATACAAGAAAGAATAGGAGAATAGACAGAAAAACATGCTTTTCCTTGAAATCTTAATTTCATCCCATAAATTACAATACATCTACTTTTTTAAAAATTGTAAACATGGAAAAAAAAAATCACATCTGATTCACATCATGTCCACAATCCCCTCAGTCATAAACGTCAAGAACCTTCACAGAAGCTTTGAGTTTTGTGATGAACAATTGGATTCCTGCACTGTTTCTAGGCTCTTACTCAAATGCTCACCTGATGGCACAAGTCTGTATAAAAGTTACCCAAATGAGCAAAAAGTTGATGAGACACACCTGATGAATATTCCCTCTGATAGATTCCTTCCACGTGCAAGAATGAACTTTGTACATGGACCACATCAAGGCAAAGTGCAGTAAGCACCTTGGGGCAATGAAAAGTTGGCCTCTACTTGTCTCGTCTGTAAAATGTTTCCATGTCTGTGGGGTTGGCCAGTATTGCGTTCAGGAATTCCTGGTGTAAGGTGTCTTAGACATATGAAAGCTCCTTATCTGTAAAATGAGTGCAGAGGACCTCATCTCTCAGGCCCCTGCCAGTCCTGATGTGACTGGTTCATTGTGGCCATGCTGCCTCACCTGCATTGGGAGAAAATTCTCTTCTCAGGCTACTTCGTGACAGAGGAACACAGACATGGTGAGGGTAGCAAAGAGGGTGAAGCCAACTAGCTCATATGGGGTGGGTAAACGTGAAATGGATACATAGTACTAACAACAGCAATGGCAGCTCACACTCTGCACTCTTACTAAGGACCAGACACCATTCTAAGCACGTTATATGTATCAGGTATCTCCCAATAATCTATGAAGCAGATCCTTTTAGTATTTCCATTTTTATGGATGAGGAAACTGAAGCACAAAAAGCGAAAACACCCAAGGAACATAACTAGTAAGTGGTGGACATTATAAATCGAGCCCAGATGGCCTAACCCATTGTTCCCATTCTTAACTACTGAGCCATATAATGTACATCTTATAGGGGTGTGGATACAGTAAATGAGATTTGGCATATACAAGGTGCTCAATAAACAGTAACTATATTTTTCTGTGATCATGACATCAATCTCAAGTGATTTCAGTAGCACCGTGTCTATCCTAATAGTTTTCCAAAACTTTAAAGCTGTAAAGCCAAAACTCTAAAGCTATTATTAAAACTTTGAAGCTTTTAAAAAATTATTTTATTTTGCTGTTTTAAGTTCAGGGGTACATATGCAGGATGTGCAGGTTTGTTACATAGGTAAACATGTGCCATGGTGGTTTGCTGCACCTATCAACTCATTCCCTAAGTATTAAGCCCGGCATGCATCAGCTCTTTCCCCTAATGCTCAGTTTCTTAACTGAAATCTAACTTGGTGACCTAACATGTAAAAGAGATCCACGTAGAGCCACACAGTTTGAAATAAAGGTGGGACCTCAAATCTAGCCCTCTTGCTGTCCCCTGGACATGGTCCCAGAACTTCATCTGGGGCTATAGTTTAAAAATCATCATTCCAACCAAGTGAAAGACTATGCACAAATCAGTGTAACCTTGCTACACCTCTGAAACAATGCACATAGTGATAGATCAAGCATACCATTGCCTTGATGGTCTTCTACTCATTAAAATACTCTGCATTATGTAGACACCATTCACATAATGTTTACCCTTATATATGAGGACTGGAAAAGTCTGTCATTCAAAAAAGCTTAAAAAATTCTTTAAAAAAAGAGGTTTTTCTTTTGACTAGGGTTGCATGTTTACACATGGTAAGGTACTGTTCTGCCTCAGATGCAAAGAACTTAGAGGGTCTGTTGCCAGCAATAACCAGGGGTTTGCATACCAGCCTCAGGTCAGTTTCTAAACTCAAGAGTTGGTTTTATTGAGTATTGATCTGGGAAACTCCTAGTTCCAGATCACTTCAGACCTCCTTGGAGTTGATGGAACCAGCAGAAAGCTTGGGAAGGGATGGCCCTAAGTCCACGGACACCCACTTGGAACATTAGAATCCTCTGAAATCCAGGAAGTCGCAGAGCAGAAGATCCATGAAACCTCTTGGGAGGTTGGCCCTGGGAGGGTTTCTCTGCTATTTGGTTGGGATGCTTCATGGAAAATCAAGCACTTCCTAGCCTGGAAATTCTTTTCAACAGTTGAAAAATGATGCTTCAATTGTTGACTCTTATCAATCTATTGGATCTATCTATCTATATTTCTTGTTCTTTTTTATTGAGATAGTGTCTCGCTTTGTCACCCAGGCCAGAGTGCAGTGGTGCGATCTCGGCTGACTGCAATCTTTGCCTCCTGGGTTCAAGCGATTCTTTTGCCTTAGCCTCCTGAGTAGCTGGGACTACAGGCACGCGCTACCATGCCTGGCTAGTTTTTGTCTTTTAGTACAGATGGGGTTTCATCATGTTGGCCAGGCTGGTCTCAAACTCCTGACCTCAGGTGATTCACCTGCCTTGGCCTCCCAAAGTGCTGGGATTACAGGCATGAGCTGTCATGCCCGACCCCATCTATGTATTTTTTGAGACAGAGTCTCGCTCTGTCACCCAGGCTGGAATGCAGTGGCGCAATATTGATACACTGCAACCTCTGCTTCCTGCTCAGCCTTCCAAGTAGCTGAGACTACAGGTGTACACCACCAAGCCCCACTATTTTTTTTTTTTTAATATTTTTAGTAGAGATGGGGTTTCACCACGCTGGCTAGGCTGGCCTCGAACTCCTGGCTGGAAGTGATCCACCCACCTCAGCCTCCCAAAGTGCTGGGATTACAGGTGTGAACCACTGCACCTGGCCTTATCTATCTGTTTGAATTTGCAATTCAGAGAAGTAAATACTTGGAAAAGATCTTGACCAAAAATCAAGAACCACATGTTCATATTGCAGTGGGGCTGATGGAGATAATCTGCCTCAACTGAGAGTAGCAAGCATTTACTGAGCAACTACTGTGTGCAAAGTATTAATATGAAATCAGGCTCTACCCCCAGTTTGCAGAAACGAAGACCATTTTTACAGATGAACACACTGATACTCCATGTTGCTTGTACTTTGTCCAACATGGGGAGATGTTTAATCAGCACATTGAATGGAGAGAGGTTATGTGATAGCACATTTTCCCGGTCTGGAAAATTATGCAGAGAAATTTGAGGAGGAACCACCCAGCACAGCCGTTTGATTGGGATGGCTTAAAGATGTACTCTCAATCCCAACTTGATTTGGAATAGAGGCAAAGCCTTTAAGGGTGAGTGGAGGACAGGCAGCGTTAGTCTGTACTTCTGGACAGCAGGGTGACCCACGGAGTGGCAGCTCCCTGTGTCCCCTTCACCTGTGGCTCCCTTTTGCCATCAGTGGAGCCAGTGTGTCTACACCAGTCCTGGCACTTCTGGAGAAAGGGCACATCCAAAACCAAATGCACTTCCATTTCCTTGAGAAAATCTTTTGATAGTGACTTCAGTTTACTTAAAATATGCTGGTATAACAACCAATGGCACCAGGTGGACACAGGACTACAGACAGGGCTAGAGATGCGAACCCACAAGCCACTCAGAAAAGAATGAACAGAAATAGAAAATAAAATTTTTACAACTTTGAAAGTATTTCACGATTATTTCCATTTGCGAGCCCAAATCATACTGTTTTCATAACTTATCAAACACACTCAATGATAGTTAACCTTTGTAGAATGCTCTCTATGTGCCAGGCACTATGCTAAATATGGTACTTCACTGGCATCATCTTATTTAATTTTAACTGAAAGAAGCACATATCACAAGGGCAGAAACGTGACCAATATCTCTAATCATATGTCTTTGGGGTCATCCACCAATGGGTGTTGTTGGCACCAGTGCCAGGTAGCTAGCTGGTCCCAGAGCTAAACCTGTGGTTTGACCTCAGCTGGAGACAAGGCCATACTGTGGTTTGTGGTTCAGCATGGTTAGATGAGACTGGATTCAGTTCACGGGACATGAATGATAACAGCTGCCTGCTGCTTGACTGTTCAAAGGAAAAACTGTGGTTTATGAATGAGTTTTAAGGAAACATTTTTCTACTCTTTCCTCACCTTCTGTAGCTCCTTTCCTCCCCCATAACCAAGTGGAAACAAAATTCTTTCTCTTTTAAACTTCCAGACTCCTTGAATTTTTTAGTACAAGTCATCCTACCTTCAACAAATTAACCAATTTGTGCCTTGGTTTGCTCATCTGAGAAATGGCGATCATAAAGGTACACAACTTCAGAGCTGTTGTGAAGACTAAATCAGATAATAGGGGGTCAAGAATTCAATGTACTGCCTAATGCACAGTGAGTGTGCAATCAACGGCAGCTTCTACTCTGGAGTGTTAGGCCTCATATCAGAGTCTCATTGACTATGGAGAAACATGATCACTACTTACTCTGTTCATGTACTTCGCATACTTGTTTTCCTTTTGTTAGCTACTCCTGGGGCACTGACCATTATTCTCCATCTCAATTCCAAAAGGATAAGAAGCTAAAATGGTTTTAATTTGCAAAGTGGCTGGAGCGACATTACTTTTTGACTGCAAGAACAACTGCATAGTGAGACAGGTTAACTAGGTGGTGTTAGGAAATCCCTGCTCCAAAAAGAGCTTTAAACATAAACCAGACACGGCTCTGTCAAGAGCAGCTTGGTGTTTGAAAAACTGCATTAAAAAAGGGGCAGGACCAGGAGACCTTACAGGCCCCTTCAAGGTTCTTCAAGGTTCTTTTCTATCACCTTAATCTGAAACATGAAAAGCACAATTCAGTATCAAATTCACTTCTGTTTTCCATCATCATATTTTTACTCTCACATACGGTGTGCCCCAGTCTGGAATCTTGCTCATTTGAAAAAATGTTGTCAAACTGCATTTACTGAAATGTAAGATGCAAAGGAGAGAGGTGAGCGTGCAGGCCCCTTACCATCGGTCTGGTAGTTGAGTGCCACGAGCTGTATCCCATGGAGCCAGAACATGATGGGGTTCGGGTTGGAGGAGTCGATGCGGGTGGCAGCAGGGTAAGTTCTCAGCAGCTGACAGGCGGTGTGCTGGATCAGTTTCTGAGAATACCTGCGACACAGACGTTTGGCGGCATTTTCATTCAGCGACGAGATATGATAACATTTAGGAGTTCTAATGATAGCACTGAGGGACGTGGTTGGGTTGAGAGGGGAAGAAGATTCCTCCCAGGTCTGTCGAATGCCTTCACAGGAACCTAAACCCCCCAAGAAATTAGCCACAGATTAGTGTAGAAAACTTTAAATATTTTAGTAAGATAAACCTTGAACAACATCCCACTAAACAGTCATAGCATATAAACCACATCAGAATACCTCTTGGATTTTACTTGTGAGTTAGCTTGCCACTTTGAAAAAACATGGTGGCTACTTAGTTTTAAAATGAGTGTGGTGGCTGTGTGTGCTGGCTCATTCCTATAATCCCAGCACTTTGGGAGGTCAGGGTGGGAGGATCGCTTGAGCCCAGAAGTTCAAGACCAGCCTGGGCAACATGGTGAGAGCCCATCTCTACAAAAAGTAAAAAATAAAATAAAACCAAACAAAAAAAACCCCACAAGAAACAAAACAAAATGAATGTAGCAACATCAGTTTAAATTAAAAAGCCTGGAAGTCCTTTGCCTCAGTACTTCATCTGAGTTGTGGTATATTTGCACAAATAAACAATATATGTCTAAAGATATTCATGCCAGCATTGTTTTTCATAGGAAATAACAAAATCCAATCAAACCAAGAAGAAACTCAAATGTATCAGTGAAGAAGTGATTAAATAAATGACAGTATATCCGTGCAGTGGACCACCACACAGGCATTAAAGATAATAACGAAGCTATATATACAGAAAATTATGTGAAAAGTTACAGCAAGTATAAAGGTTATACACGTATGTTTGGTTATACAGGCATACCTTGTTTTATTGTGCTTTGTTTTATTGCACTTTGCAGATACTGCGCCTTTTTTTTTTTTAAAACACATTTAAAGTTTGGGGCAGCCCTGCCTCCAGCAAGTTTATTGGTGCAATTTTTCCAACAGCATGCACTCACTTTGTGTCTCTGTGTCACATTTTAGTAATTCTTGCAAAATTTCAAACTTTTAAACATTATTATATATCTGTTATGGTGATCTGTGATGAGGGATCTTTGATGTTTTATTGTAATTGTTTTGGGGTGCCATGAACCATGCCCATTAGATGGTAAACTTAATTGACGAATGTGCATGCTCTGACTGCTCTACCCACCAGTCCTTCACCCATCTCTCTCCCTCTCCTCGTGCCTCGCTATTCCCTGAGACACAACAATACTGACATAAGGCCAATTAATAACCCTACAATGGCCTCTAAATGTTCAAGTGAAAGGGAGAATCACACGTTTCTCACTTGAAATCAAAAGCTAGGCTGGCCACGGTGGCTCATACCTATAATCCTAGCACTTTGGGAGGCTGAGGCGGGTGGATCACCAGAGGTCAAGAGTTCGAGACCAGCCTGGCTAACATGGTGAAACCCCGTCTCTACTAAAAATACAAAAATTAGCCAGGCAGACGCACCTGTAATCCCAGCTACTCGGGAGGCTGAGACAGGAGAATCACTTGAACCCTGGAGGTGGAGGCTGCAGTGAGCTGAGATTGCGCCACTGCATTCCAGCCTGGGCAACAGAGCAAGACTCCACCTCAAAAAAAGAGAAAGAAATAAAAAGCTAGAAATAATTAAGCTTAGTGAGGAAGGCATGTCAAAGGCCAAGACAGGTCAAAAATTAGGCATCTTGTGATAAACAGTTAGCTAAGTTATGAATGCAAAGGAAAAGTTCTTGAAAGAAACTAAAAGTGCTACTCCAGTGAACACACAAAAGATAAGGAAGCCAAACAGCCTTATTAGTGATACGGAGAAAGTTTTAGTGGTCTGGATAGAGGACTAAACCAGCCACAACATATTTTAAGCCAAAGCCTAATTGAGAGTAAGGCCCTGAACTCTCTTGTTTTATGAAGGTTGAGAGAAGTGAGGAAGCTGCAGAAGAAAAGTTGGAAGCTAGCAGAGGTTGGTTCATGAGGTTTAAGGAAAGAAACCATCTCCATAACAAAAAATCAGCAAGTACTGATGGAGAACTACAACAAGTTATTCGTGAGATCCAGCTGAGATCATTGATGAAGGTGGCTACATTAAACAACAGATCTTTTTTTTTTTTTTTTTTTTTGAGATGGCATCTCACTCTGTCGCCCAGGCTGGAGTGCAGTGGCGCGATCTCAGCTCACTGCAAGCTCCACCTCCCAGGTTCACACCATTCTCCTGCCTCAGCCTCCTGAGTAGCTGGGACTACAGGCGCCCACCACCATGCCCAGCTAATTTTTTTTGTATTTTGAGTAGAGACGGGGTTTCACCGTGTTAACCAGGATGGTCTCAATCTCCTGACCTTGTGATCCGCCTCGGCCTCCCAAAGTGTTGGGATTACAGGCGTGAGCCACCACGCCTGGCCAAACAACAGATTTTTAATGTAAATGAAACAGGCTTCTATTAGAACAAGATGCCACCTAGGACTTTCATAGCTAGAGAAGATAAGTCAAGGCCTGGCTTCGAAGAAAAGGCTGTCTCTCTTGTTAGGGGCTAATGCAGCTGATGACTTGAAGTTGAAGCCAATGCTCATGGCCCATTCTGAAAATCCTAGGGCCCTTAAGAATCATGCTAAATCTACTCTGCCTGTGTTCTGTAAGTGGAACAACAAAGCCTAGATGACAGCACATCTGTTTATAGCGTGATTTTTCATGTCTGCTAACACAGTATCCAGTCTGCAGCCCATGGACAAGGAGTAATTTGAACTTTTAAGTCTTATTTAAGAAATAAATTTCATAAGGCTAAAGATTCCATAAGTTGTGATTCCTCTGACGGATCTGGTGAAAATAAAATGAAAACCTCCTAGAAAGAATTCACCATTCTAGACGCCCTTAAGAGCATTCATGATTCATGGGAGGAGGTCAAAAGAACAACATTAACAGAAGCTTGGGAGAAGTTAATTCCAAACTTCATGGATCACTTGGAGGGGTTTAAAACCTCAGTGAGGGAGTAACTGCAGATATGGTGGAAACAGCAAGAGAACTGGAAGTGTAGCCTGCAGAAGTGACTGAATTCCTACAATCTCATGATAAAACTTGAATGGATAAGGAGTTGCTTCTTAATGGATGAGCAAAGAAAGTGGTTTCTTGAGATGGAATCTACTATTGGTGGAGATCCTGTGAACACTGTTGACATGACAACAAACGATTTAGAATATTTCATACATTTAGTTGACAAAGCAGCAGCAGGGTTTGAGGTCTGACTCCAATTTTGAAAGTTCTACCATGAGTAAAATGCTATCAAACAGCATTGCATGATACAGAGAAATCTTTTGTAAAAGGAAGAGTCGGATGATGTGGCAAACTTCACTGTTGCCTTCTTGTAAGAAACTGCCAGACACCCCAGCCTTCAGCAATCACCCCCCTGATGAATCAGCAGCCATCAACACCAAGGCAACACCCTCCACCAGCAAAAAGATTACAACTTGCTAAATGCTCAGATGATTGTTAGCATTTTGTATCAATAAAGTATTTTCTATTGAAGTATGTACATTTTTTAGACATAATGCTATTGCATACTTAATAGACTATGGTATAGTGTAGACACAACTTTTGTATGTACTGGGAAACCAAAAAATTAATGTGACTCACTTTATTGTGATATTCACTTAATTGTAGTGGTCTGGAACCAAACCTGCAATATCTCTGAAGTAGGCCTGTATCCTATTTGGATTACCTTAAAAAGGATCTTATTTTTCTTGAACAAAACATAATAAACTTAACAGTGGTTACCTCTGGAGAACAGTACCAGGACATTGAGTGGAAAGGAATTTTAATAATACTCTGTATTGTTTGAGTTTTTAACTATGAGAATTTATTACTTTCATAATAAAAAGTAACTAGAAATAAAATAGCCATATATTCTGGAGTTATAATGGTGAAGAGAACAGTTTCAAGAAACCACTAGAATGTTCCAAGGTGCCTCTAATTTTAACTCATGAGGTAAACACTGCTCAAACATCTTCAGTGAAATGTTATTTTTATTTTTAATTTTTAAATTTTTTTTGAGACAGAATCTTGTTCTGTCGCCCAGGCTGGGGTACAGTGGTGTGATCTCGGCTCACTGCAACCTCCGCCTTCTGGGCTCAAGCGATTCTCTTGCCTCAACCTCCCTAGTAGCTGGGATTACAGGTGTGCACTAACACACCCGGCTAATTTTTGTATTTTTAGTAGAGACGGCATTTCATCATGTTGTCCAGGCTGGTCTCGAACTCCTGACCTCAAGTGATCCACCCACCTTGGCCTCCAAAAGTGCTGGGATTACAGGCACGAGCCACTGTGCCAAACCTGAAATGCTGTTTTTAGTACATTAAAAGTGTAAATTAGCTATTACAAAAATTTATACTAAGACAATATTGACGTTCATGGAAAAAGAATTTAAAAATTCAAGGGAAGTGCTTAGACGGTAAAATATCTAAATCATCCAGCATGCAGAATCAAGCAAAGATATTGTAAGAAAGTGACTTTACTTTTTCCAGATGTTTTGTTAAATGATGCTGTCTCCCCTGGGCTCATTCTGCCCGGATTGTTGCCAAAAATGGACTTCCTGCTTTTCCTTTCCTTTCCTCTGTTAGAGCCAGATGCATTTAGAGTTGACAGTCCTGTTCCCATAAAATGAAAATAAATAAGCCAAAAACTACAAGCAAGGCAACTCAATATTTTCCATCCCCGTTAATGTTTATTTTGAAGTCCTACTACTCCCTTGGAACCTAGTACAGAAACCCTACTAGCAGTTTTTGTTCTGTTAATAATAGCACTGTAGGCAATTAAAGCAAAGTTTTAAAAATCTCTATAGGCAAATGCAACAAGAACTGCATGCTTATCATAGAATGACCACAAAATCACACACACACTTAGCTGATTGTGCATCAGAAAGAGTTTGAAAAACTGCATGGAAAGAAGGTGCTGTGGCTAGAAATTATCAGGGGCTAATTATTTAATTTGGAGAGATGAAGGAATGGTTATTCCTTGAGTTTTAGTGTCATGTTGTCTAGGTTCAATTCCTGCTGGTATTAGCCTTGACTTAACACCTCCTTCTTTGTTCCTCAGTTTCCTTATCTACAAAATGTGTGTAATGATAGGAACTCACTCATAGGGTTAGTTTGAAGATTAAATGGGAAATATGGCGATAATGATGTTGCATGGCTTCTCTTTCTCACTCCTGGTCTAACCACTCCCTGGATCCTTCATGCCTGGCACAGTGCCTGGTGCAGAGCAGGAACTGAATACATATTTGCTGAATGAGGAAATGAATGCACACCACATAGACCTGGCTCCAATATAAAAAGAGTGAGCTGAAGGCAGCAGTGAAGCCAGAATTGCCTCCAAATTGTTCCCACTGTCATAATTGTACTTTTGGAGAGTAATTCCCTAAGCTGAAGCAGCATTCAGGAGGTCCTCTTTCAGATGATAACACACCTTCCAAGAACGTCATCAGAGACAAGATAGAATGGTATTTAAGAGCACACACTTTGGAGTGAGACAGCTGGGTTTAAAATCTGTTCTTAGCAGGGCAACCTCACACAAGTTACTTAACCTCTCTACATCACTCCCTCATCCAAAAATGGGCTGTGGTTAGGAATAAACAAGATAATAGAGTAGTGTGTCTTGTTCAGGGAAGTGCTCAGTCCATAGTAGCTTTTATTATAGCTTAACGTGGGGCTTTTAAGGTGTTTTTTCTCCTCCAAAGTATTCACAATAGCAAACATGCACAAACTTAGACTATTGAGTTCTCATGCCTTGATCTTAATATTTGTGTACATTTTACTCTTGACACGATTACTTAATAATGGATTTTCTCCCAAGTAAAACTGATGAGGGGGCTGGGGGGAGGGGCTCTGTTCATTCTGGAGTTTTGCATGTATCCTGCCACATGTCAATATCTTCTACCAGTATGTGGGTATCTCAGTGAAGAGCCTGGTTATTCTTTTGGGATGGGGAGGGAAGAATGTAAACAAGGGCTGAGTGATCAAAAAAGGGGAAGGATTTTGAATTGTGAGAAGGAGTCCAGAAAAATAATGAAGAAGCAACAAAGAACCTTCAACTACCCTGTTGGCTCACTTACCAATAACGACATTTCCAGAAAACTGGGATTACAGGTGTGCACCACTACACCTGGCTAATTTTTGTATTTTTAGTAGAGACGCATTTCCCCATGTTGTCCAGGCTGATCTCGAACTCCTGACCTCAAGTGATCCACTCGCCATGTTCCAGACGATGTGCTAATCACACTAGATACTTTATTGCTAATTTTTACAGCAATCCTTTAGGTTAGGACTGTTACACCCCTTTTATAGATAGGGAATCCCAGGTGCAGAGCAGCTATCAACTGTTCAAGTCAAGGTCATGGAGAGACAGAGCTGGGATTTAAATCCACACGGTTAGCCTGGTGGCTGCCTCCCTTCCTCAGCTGAGTCTCTAGTTAATTTTAGGGTCTTCCTTTCATCTGTGTTTTCCCTTAC
>NW_012103488.1:507838-531730 GCF_000951045.1 Mandrillus leucophaeus
AAAAAAAAAAAAAAATTAGCCAGGTATTGGTGGCACGTGCCTGTAGTCCCAGCTACTCAGAAGACTAGGGTGGGAGGATCACTTGAGCCCAGGAGTTCAAGGTTACAGTGAGCCATGATTCCACCACTGCACTCCAGCCTGGATGACAGAGCAAGGCCAGGTCTCTAATTAAAAAAGAAAAATAAAAAAAGAAAGAAAATATTTTTATACAATTACACAATGTGTGTGTGTTTTAAGCTAAGTGTGATTACAAAAGAGTCAAAAAGTTAAAAAAATAAAAATTTATAAAATAAAAAGTTACAGTAAGCTAAGGTTAATTTATTTTTGAAGAAAAATTTTTTATTTATAAATGTAGTGTAACCTAGTGTAGAGTGTTTATAAAGTTGATAGTCATGTACAGTAATGTCCCAAGTCTTCACATTCACTCACCGACCCACCTAGAGCAATTTCCAGGCCTGCAAGCTTCATTCATGATAAGTGCCCGATACAGATGTACCATTTTAAATCTTTCATGTCACAGTTTTACTGTACCTTGTCTTTTTAGGTATGTTTGCATGCACAAATACTTCTCATTGTGTTACACTTGCCTACAGTATTCAGTACAGGAACGTGCTGTACAGGCTGGTAGCCTAGGAGCAATCGGCTCCACCATCTAGCCTAGGTGTGTAGTAGGCTACACTGCAGCTTTGTCTAAGTTCACTATATGATGTTTCGCAACGACCAAATAATCTAATGAAGCATTTCTCAGAATGCCTCTCTATGATTAAGTGATGCGTTAGTGTAAATATAATCAGTGCTAGGCTTTCTTCTGGATGCTTTTCCGGACACATCAGAGGATTCAACATATTGGCACTGCTAAAATCAGGAGAGAAGCTGAGTCTGGGGACAGTCCGAGAGCCACTCAGGGTCACACGGTTACTTCTCCTTCCTGAGTGCCTTGCCTGCCATGCTCTGCAGGGCACAGCTGGGCCTCATCTTACCCAGTCACTGTAGGCCCAAAAAGCTGTCTTCACTGGTTTTGCAAGATATTGGGAGGCACCGAGGGTAATTAAGTTTCAGTGAACAGGGCTACCTCTCAATGGTGTGTTGGTTGATATTCTCCTGAAAGTTCTGTTCCGAGCCCTCTCATTTCCTGAAATGCATCCCTTTGCCCTCCAAGATGTTCCAACCTGCAGCACTACTGTGGATCTGAGTAGCCCAGAACAGCCATGGGGGGCGGCCAAGGCTCTCTGTGGGGAATGGCAACATTCAGTGCCAGGGACCCACACCCAGCTAGCCCAGAGCTGTCCAAGGCAGCAGGGTTCTACTTTTGTCATTCAAATGGCTTGTTAGCAAACCACTATTTGATGAACAAAGCTTGTCTCTCAGTGCTGAGAAAATGACAGTGTGTATCCAGGGAATGGACTGACATTTGCAAGGCTCTCTCCATGTGGCTCCTTCAGTGTAGGAATAAAAATGAACCCTGGAAGTCACAGAATCTTCCGGACAAGCCTCACCATGGAATCCCTGGGCGCCTGCTCTGTGGGCTGTGTGGTGGATTCAAAGGAGAATGAGGCAAAATCCCCCTCAGAATCAGACTTCCAGATCATCTGGCTCTGCCTGCTCCTGACTTGCCTGCCTTAGAAACCCAGGGACCAGGGCCTCCCAGTGCCTTCCAAATGTAAATCCCTGGTAGAGAAGCCTGAGGCTGGGTATGTTAATCAAGAGACCTGGGTGATTCTGGAGATTTCAGCAAATGTAGTAAATAAGGATTCTAGCAAACTCCACTTTTGAGTGACAAAGGCTCAAAGAGAAGATTTGCCTTGGCCAAATCACAGAGTGTGGTAGCCAAGAGCCCAGGTCTCGACCCATGATCTTATCTGATGATCTTGTCACCACTGAATAATTTTTCTCTTACAGAGTTGTACACTTTTAAGCTATGAGTATGTCAAGGCATACGGAGCAGTATAATGGACATTGGAGACTCAGAATGAGAGTGGGAGGGAGGTGAGGGATGAAAAACTACGTGTTGGGTACGACTTACACGACTTGGGTGACAGGTGCACTAAAATCCCAGACTTCATCACTATACAATTCATCCACGTAACCAGAAACTATTTGTACCACTAAAGCTGTCAAAATAAAAAAACTCAAAATAAAAGAACAAGGTTGTACTCCTAACTGTGGAACAATTGGGTATCTAGGAGGTACCCAAAAATATGCCCATAAATGAAGGAGCTCCAGAAAGGAGATGTCACAATGAGTTGAGGAGTCTCAGATACTTTACAAGGACCCTATCCTTGGAATTTGGAACGGGGCCAAGGGGAGAAGGCAGGCCAGGCAAGGTTGAGAACACTCTGAGCAACGGCCTGGCACTAGAAAGACGGCAGTGTAGCTAGGTCCCTGAGGAGAGCGGGGGATGCAGGGGAGCTTGTGGGAAGATATTGGAAACTAGGTAGGTGGGGTCATAAAATAAAAATACCATATCCTTTTTTTTTTTCCTATTAGAAGGAGAAAAAAAAAACCCAGGACAATAGAAGTACTAAATGCAACTGAGAAACAAACCCTAAGAGAAAGCAGGTCAAAAAAACTCAACTACTTCCATAGTGTGGTGCAAAGAGCAGTCCTGGGAGCTGCCAGGAGATCTGGCTCTTGCTCTGCCACTGAACTAGCTTCTGATGGTAGGAAAGTTCCTTCCTTTCTGTGGGCCTCATACCACATGATTGTTGAGTGCCTCATTGCAATGAAGGGTTTTTTTTTTTTTTTTTTTTTGGCATATGGCTTGTAAGAAGGGACTTAGGATGACGAAAGGTGACATATGCTGAAATTGATAATGTAGCAAAATTAAAATGAATGGCATAGCAACATGAGCAATTTATTTTCCTCATGTGCATCAAACACATGATTATAACAAGAAATATTTAGAAGGTATTATAACAATAATTCTGGCAATCCAATTTAGCTATTTTGAGACAGGAAATAAAATTGGGGAAAAAATGTAAAAAATTTCATTTTTCTAAAGAAAACGAAAATACACTATACCTATGAAGAAATGTACGCTATGTGAACACTTTTAAAAAATAACATACTTGGAATTTTTAAAATAAGCCGAACAACCACATGCTTAGAAGCTCTACCAAATGACCTCTTGGTCCTTCCACGATTCTCTACTGGCACAGAGACTTTGTCTCCCACACTGACTTCAAATATCTTTGGGAATCTGTGCTCCTTATTTACTCAGTGCTTGAGAAGAACAGACAAAGCCAGTGGAAGGGTCCGAGTGTGGCATTCGCTGCATTTATAAAGAATAAGAGCTGCAGTGGGTATGATTCTTGAACAGAGTGGCGCTCATCCTTGTTCCTGCAATGAAGGACACGCCAGCCTCCAGGCTCTTTGACAGGTAAAGGGTTTTACTCCATCAGAAAAAGATTTTTGCCAGTTGCAAATAATGGTAATATTGTACTTATATGCCATGAGGTCATGGTCTGTGAAATTAAACTTAAATGACCAGGTTCCTGCATTTCTTTGAAATCTTTGCTGGCTACTTATTGATTCATATCCTCCTCAACAGGATTTACTAGCAGACAAGCAGTAGCAGCTGCCAACAGTCTAAAAACAGTTTTATAGGAGAAAACTTACAATTAAAATGATTTTAATATCATGACATATATGATTTTTTATATCATTAAATAATATGACGTTTTTTTACTCTGGTGTGTGAAAAGGTCACTCACTATTACCTAACTGTGATTTAAAAAATTTAATTATTATTATTTTTTAGAGACGAGATCTTGCTATATGTGTTGCCCAGGCTGGACTTGAACTCCTAGACTCAAGCATTTCTCCTGCTCAGCCTCCCTGTTAGCTGGGACTACAGGCCCGCACCACCACACCCAGTTTACCTAACTTTTAAATAGCCCAATGCCTCTGGCCCATTTGTCAGGCACAGTGTGAGACCGGGTGCTTAAGATATGCTCTGGGAGGGACCTGAGTTCAGCCCATCTTGAAAAGATGAGGGCAAGTCTATATACCCTGTTTACTAACATTTAGACTGATCCTCCTATCTCAGCCACTTTCCTGTTCTCAGAAATTTTATTTCAGAGGATCCTTTTTCCTAGTATGAGGAGATGAATTTTTCTGAGTTCCATGTACTTATGGACTTTCTTGTTTGTCTTCCACCCCCTGGTGCCCCATTTGTGGGACACATAATTGAGTATGCTCATTGAAAACAGCCGGAAACAAGAGAGGCCAGGCAGTATAACAGGTAAGGGCAGGACTTTGGAGACAGATAGGCTTCAGAGCCTTAGGTGTACCATTCATTAATTGAAAAGGACACTGTTTTTGGAAAGTGGTTCATCAGCCTAAGTACACTGTATTTCTAAAAACGGTCAGTTGGGGGAAATCTCTTCTTCCACTTCAACCCCATCCTTGGTCTTGTGGTTTGGGTGGGGCCTTGCTACCCAGTTCAGAGTGGAGCATGTGACATGGGCTCCAGACTATCAGAGCACTGCATCCCCCTGGCGACAGCGATTGGTTAAGGCTTGGGTAAAGGACCCAATGAAAAACAATGACACTTCTGTGGGAAGTTCTGGAAGAGACTCTTACACTGAAGCTGAAACTAGAAGCATGTAGTGCTAGCCTGACTGTAGTCGTCTTGCAACCAGAAGGGAATAAAGGCGAGAAAGCCAATGGATGGAGGAGGAATGAGAAATGAGGAGAGAGAAAGCATGTGCCTTGGTTAAGCATTACCTGAAACCTGTGTGTCTTCATTTTTAAGTACATGAGTCAATAAAGTTCCCTTTGCCACTTTCAAACCAAAGAATCTTGGCTGATATACTCTGAAATTTGGGGTAAATTACTTCATCTCTCTCAGACTTTATTTTAAAATGGAGGTAATACTGCCTACCTTGTAGAATCATTATGAACAGTAAAGGAGATGTATGTAAACAGCACAAATCCTAGTACTTAAGTATTTAATACATTTTAGCAATGAGAAATTATGAGTATTATTATTTTTATAATTATTAACTATTATAAAAAGACATTGTGTGACCTGGAAAATGAATATTTTATGGTATTTTTCTTCATGAGCATCAAGGCAAATTATAATAATAAAGATATTTAGGAGGTATTATAACAATGATTTCAGCAACACAATTTAGTTATTTTGAGAGTGTTCACAATGCCAATTAAATAAATGGCATATTTTTAACATTTGGTATCTTTAAATGTTATAGATGATATTGCCTTATCTTACCTGGAAATTTTACTGCTTGACAATAGATTACAAGGTCAGAAAGCTCTGGTGCAATCTGTCTGCTTTCCTTTTTATTCTGATCAAGATAAAATTCTTCTCCCAGTTCCATATCATAAACCTGGTAAGGGAAAAATGATACCATTTTACATGGAAGGTATATGCCACTCACCTCTGAGTTCCCAAAGCTCTTTTATCTGTCCTCCTCTGGTGTTATTACTGTATTTCCCCTTGAATGGTAATTGTCCATACACATGTCTCAACAGCTTTCCTAGAGTAAAAGCTTTCTGAGGGCAGGAAGTGAGTCTAATTCATCCCTCAGTGCATGGTCCACTGTCTTACATGTGGAATGGTCAATAAATCTTTGTTAAATAGAGGACTGACTATGTATCTTCTGTGGCTCAAATTTTTGACATATAATTCCATTGTCCAACAATGTCACTGCAACTGCATCTAAAGATTTGCTCAGAATCTATAAACCGTGAGGCACTTGAGGGTAGGATCTGGGTATCACATTTATCTTTCTATTCTCAGTGTCATTCCTCTGCTGTCTGGCCCCTGTTTATCTTCTTGGTCATCCCAAATGCCTTTAACACTTCTTGCAATTCCCTGGACATACCTGGCTGTCCTCTTGGCCTGAATGTTCTGTTTTTGTCTGTTTAGCCAAATCTTCCTTCTCAAACCTCATATTCCCTTAGAGCCTGTCCTTGATTCTCTGATAACACAGTATAATCACTGCTCTATGCACTAATCTTCAGCAAAGTTGACATGTCTGCCTCCATCACTAAACCACCTCCTGTGCCGCTTCAGTACCTGCCACACATACACCATCAGTAGGTACTGGTTGGATGAATCAATGACTAACTTTCCATAAATGGAAGGGGGGTGTTTCTTAATACCACCAAGTGAACTTTGGCATCTAAGGGAAAGTGAGGGGAAAGGTGAAAGGGAGGGATAGGGAGGAAGTGGATCCCATCTGAAACTGACAAGAGTACCACATGGTCCAAGTGTCATTTAACAGAAACCATTCACTGACCTTTCCTTTGTTGCAAGCAGAGTTATCTGCCTTCTTTATCCTCTTGGGGATTTCTTCACTATACTCAAACTGAAGCTTGTCATTACATGATTTATTTTCAGGTCTGTCTTCCAGAATGTTGTCTGAAAATAAGTTAGCAGGCTTCAGTGAAAAAGAACCCAATGCTTCACTTAAGAGCTACATGTGCATCATGTGAGGACATCCAGATACTTGTACTTATCTATAAGAATAAGGCTCTAACTATATAGTATGTTAACAAAATGATGGCTTGAAGCCTAACTGTAAAAATTGGGTTGATGCAGTTATTTTCAATTTAATTGATTTATTTACCAGTAGTTTTTGTCACTTATAATTTAAATGATTCAAAATAATCTGGCATATTGACATAATCTAAATGAAGATGCCAATTTTCATACAGATGATTGGAACTATGCAAATATTATGGAAGATATCCCATGTCAAGAAGCTGACAGCACACACGTTTGGGAAGGATTTAGTGGCTGAAGCACTTCTAGAAGGTACATACATGATTTAATCACTGTCACTTTGAAATGAAGCTATTTACTTCTTTTACCTTGAGAAATGCCAAAACCTGGGGGGAAAGACTTATTATTGGGTGTAGTGCAAAGTTTCTACAATTATAATTAAAAAGCAAAGTTTTCATGATTGTTATTAATTTACTAAGTGATAATCATAACAGAAAATAAAAGATATCTAAATATCATATCATGAGATATAATCTTATATTTTGCTCTGTTTTTGCTTTTCTACTCGGAATGACTCTAAGGGTATTAGAGGTGTATCGTGATGATGACTTTTTAAAATGAAAAACAAGAAAGCTAATTTCTCACTAAGATTTAGTATCACATCATCAGAGCACAAATGATTAGACCAAAAGGACCTTATACCAAATCAGGGCCATGCAGGCTGACAAGAAGTAAATGAGATAAATCATTGCATTACATTTGTATTCACGGAAGTATCACAACGTCATGCTAACCGGGCCCAAGAAATTGGAAACAGAATGCTGACGTCCATGCAGTTAAAATGCCCCGTTCAAATGGCATTTACCTTCCTGACCGTTAGGAGCAGGGGAGGCAGTAAGGACATCTGCTACAGAAAAACAGAATCAGAAAGGGGTAAAGGAAGGAGAAAATTAAGACAAACACCAGATAAATTAAACAAAGGTATGAAGCAAAGCACAAATAACAGCAGCTTAGATTATAAATAAATGAAACAAGAAATGCTCTATAGATTTAATGTTTTGACTGTTGAACGATGCAAGGACTAGCAGTAAACGAAATGTAAACATTACTAATGTGAATCATGCCAAGGGCTGACACATTCATGTTACATATTTTCAGTTACTGACTATTGTAATATTCCCAATATGACTTCATTTCAAACGTACAGAAACAGATTAATTTCTTGGAATTGTGCTGTCATTGTCATAGAATATGTCTATGTTAAGTCATAAATTCAAATTTGTCTGCAGTGTATGTTCAAAACTAGACACAAGGTAAACGACAAGGTTGGGAAAAAGTATTAAGAATTTATTACCCAAAAGGCAGAGTTACAATTTCTCAAATAAATAACTCTCATTTGCAACTTCCTTAGGGTTTACTTGCAATAATTCTGTGGCTAGGCATTATCTCATTTTTATAGCCCAGATGGTGTTAGATTAATTCCTTTATTTAATCGGCATGAAAACCAAGGAGAAGAGATGCCACAGAGATAAACTGGGCACCCTGACTTTAGAGATGGGTTCCTAATCTAGGATGCCTATGAGGGTCTCAGGAAACTTGTGAAACTCTTGCAGTTGTGCAGAATTTTGAGAGCACGTTTTATTTTTCAAAGGTGACAGCTCTCATCTGATTCTCAAAAGGACACATTATTACAAGAAGCTAGGAAACCTTTGAGGCCCCCTAACAGGCTGGTAATGGTGCTTCCCACAGCAGGTAGATTTCTGTTCTCCATCCCTGCTGGAGAAAGTGGAGATGGTCACAACAATAATCAAAGGCATATGGCTAGTAAGGCATTTAATAGTCACATATGGAAGCCTTAATTGGACAAGCTTCAACAAGCAGAACTACAAGGCCTGCATAAGTCACAGCATAACTACAAGGCCTGTTTGAGAATCATCCAGTCAGAGGGATCTTTCAGTGAAGGGGGAAATACTCATGTAGTGGTAGTGGGCTTAAGCGGTCATACATTATAGATGTTAGTGCTGGAAGTAGAGGAAGAACATCACCAAACACTTCGCAGAACCTTTTCATTACGTGTCTGAGGCAACTAAGGCCTAAAGTGGTGAAGACATTGCCCCAGGTCTCACAGTCTATTGGAACAGAGCCTTGCGTGGTCCCCTTTTCCAATGATACCCCACCTTTGTATATGTGGATTGTTAAAAATGCATGTAACTTATCTTAGAAATTCAGTGGTATAGGACTAAATTTTACTGTCCCAAATGAAAATAAATCAGAAAATCCTTCTCTTACCTGTTCATTTTGTTATTTGCAAATCAAAACCATCTATAATAATTTTTTGTTATTTCTTTATGTGAAATCTACAGTATAATAATTTCTAAAAAGTCTTTTCCTTCCCTGTTCTCAGAAGTACAGAAAAAGCACAGGAGCAATTTATGAAAGAGCAAATTTGTTTTCTAGTGGACTAACTACTTATAGGGGCATATGACATCTGGATTAGTTGATTTCTTAAGTGTGCTTTTCATTTCATATCTGAATCAATTTGTTCTTCTATGGGGCATTACTGCAACTGTAATGGGGAAGAAATCCATGGGGAAGAATAAGTTAATTTAAAAAATTCACATTCCCATGACTTTGCAGAGAAATTGTCTTGACTCCTTTTAATTTTTTTTTCTCTTACTATCTGATGAGATATGTCCCTCATATTAGCTCATGGGGTTTCAGGTGTAGCAAACTGGCTTTTAATTGGTGGTATGGAGCAATCAACTATTACTAAGGACAAATACTAAATGATGTAGTTTGGTATTATATTTGGGGGCAGACAGACACCGCAGCATAACCAGTGATGGAGGCTCACAAAACTGAACTATGATTGGAGACAATTCAAATTTCTGCTGAGGCGCAGATATTTGGAGGAGGCTCAGTTGTCTTAATGCTTGAGACGACTTAATGGTAAATGGTTTCTGGTCTGGGCATATCTGCATATTTAGCAAAACAATTATTCTACATAGAAACAATATATTCTACTATATAATGTTTACAGAAATAGGAACCTTGGCATTTTCTTATTATTATATTGTTGTCTTTCAGACATCACCAAAATGAAACAGTCTACTATCAGCAAAGGTACCTGAGTAAACATTCTGCAATCTCTAACAAATGTTTAACGCAAATGAAACACACTGAAAACCTAATTCTCATGTGAGAAGAATCCTTCGCTAGTAATCTGTAGTTAACATCAATTCATGTGGCTTTTTTGTATTGTGTCATTAGTATTACCCATGTTTTTTCTCTTTGGTTGGGCCAGAAGGAAAGATCTTGTTGGCTTAGTGGTACGAAAACAGGGAGGGAGGGGAAATGAGGCTCCTTTCTTTTCCCTGCTAGAATGCCAGAGCAAGAGTGTGAAAGGAACGGAGAGCACAGAGCCGTGATGCTGCCCCCTGCTGATGGTGCAGGAGAAAGGATGCAGCCTCAGTGTACGATTCCCGCCAAAAGTACCAGACACACTAGAAGCTAAAGGGTGAAAATAGGGTTTCTCTGCTGCAATTCCATCTCTTCCTCTAGAAACTTGTCATAGGAATGACTCCCTGTAACTTCCCCACCTGCCTCTTCTTTCCTTAAGTAGTGGCTAACAGAATCCCCTTCCTTCCTCAGTCCTTGCTAAGTGACTGAATTCAGAAACTCCTGTACAGTATTACAACCATCTGTAGTATTGGTCTTTGGAGCTCTAGACTTATTTTAGAAAGAAAAAGGTGGAAAATCATCCAAGAATTTTCCTGTGCACAGCAGAGGGATCTGTTTCTCTTACCATCAGAAAGGGATTCATAGTCATAATCATATTCGTCCTCCTCATCTTCCTCTTCCTCATTATTGGCAGGTGGGGGGTTGGCATTCCCACCATTATAAGCCTGCGCTTGCATAGATGCTAACTGATGAGCCTGTAAAATAGCAATAATTGTAAACTGCAGATGCCAAGCTACTGAATTCATTTATAACCTTCAAAACTACCCCTGATGTTTAACACAATCATTAAAAGTAGCTTAACCTATTTTGATACATTTGGGAGAGGAGGAAAAACATCTAGATTCACTTGAAACACAATGTCAACACTTGGGTGAACTTCAGCATTCCTGCAGGAAGAGTCCTGGAGCTTTTACACACAATCTCCAGAAGACCGTGTGCGGTGCTCAGCTAGCCAGGTTCCCGGGACAACCCCTCCAAGAGAAAGTTTTGGTGATTTGGAGAACCAGCAGCAATCCCAAATGACTGAAGAAGTGAGTCACCCATCAGTTTTTCAAAAGTATGTCTCTGTTAAGAAACCATTTTTTCCCCTTCTTAAAATAATATCTACAGGCCCCTGACCTTGAGAACAATGTTAGAATCCCTATGGACAAAGAGGCCAAAAGAATTGTTGTTGGTTTAAATAAAATTTTTTTCAAAAGGCTTTCTGAACCATAAATCAGATTAACAAAACAGGCCTAGAAACTTTAGGAAACTTGATGTGTGCAGCCAGGGAGGTCACATACTCCACGTTTACTGGAATTACTGTGAAGTGATAAGCATCAGTACAGGTCTGGGAACCAACCTAGCTTAAGAAAATCATCTGAAATATAGGAAATGTTACTTGCATGAACTAAATGCAGGAAACAACCTAGAAGTTCAACAATAGAGGAATGGGATCAGTAAGCAGTGGTTGTCTGCTGGAGAGAAAGACATGAAAAAATAATTGTTATATATTTATTGAACAAAGGAATTGAACAAATTCTTTTGTTCAACAAATTCTTTTATTCAATATTTATGCATTGAATATATTATATAGAATATTGTATATGCACACATACATATACAATTCTGCATATGTGTGCATACATGTGTGTTAACATATACTCTATATAATGTATGTGTGTGCATACAGAAAATAGCTATTCATGTAAATATATATACTACATAAATATACACATAATTCTGTATTCTTTGTTTTATGTATTTAAAGTGCAATTATATAAAATGACAGTCATAAAGTGCTAGATATTAAATGTTAATACAGCAGGGGTTCTTCACTTGTTTTTGTGTCACAGACTTCTCTGGTTGTCTGGTGAGATAGGATCCCTTCTTGGAATGATGTTTTAAATGTATAAAATGAAACGGTTACAAAGGAAATACTGTTGAATACAGTGATCACATGTTATAGGAACAAATTTGTGCTATTAGAATATATGTGTTTTTTTATTAACACAGTAGAAAGCATAGTAGTAGGTTAAGTAACATTTTTGAAAATATAAATTGAGCATAAATAATTCTTGGAGATATTAGCGACAACTGTGAAGTATAATGAAAAAGTTGCCATTTCGATTGGTGACAATAGGTATTGCCTATATTACTGTAGTTTATTCCCACATTTATAATCAGAGGAAATGCTAAATTTCAGCTAGAGGTTAGTGAACATAAAGATGTATTTTTTTCCATTTATATTTATAGACTCCCTAAATTCCATTTGTGGATATTACCAAGGTTAAGAACTTGTGTAATATAGTTGTGTTTGACCCTGGAATTATGTATGTTTTAAAATAATTCTCTAGTCCCTAAATTTTTGAAATGTGGGTATATTACCTTTATAATGAATATGTATACATAAGGAAGATACAATTTAGGCTGTGTCCATATCCATATGAAATGTATTACAAAGTAGTCCATTCCAGATAACTGGATATTGTCTAGGCTGAGATTTCTCAAAGTGGGTTTTATGGAGTTCTATGGGTATTATTAGGTGTTATGGAAAAACTGACAATTACAGGAACCGCAAAATACATTGAATGCCTGGAAACAGCAGCTTAACCAAACCTGAACACATTCCTACTACAGGGTTTCACACAGCCTTCATTTAATACGCTAAAGGGCATCACGAGTCTTCAAAGATCTCCAGTGCATCTTCAAAGATCTCCAGTGAAATCAGTCTCAAATAAACATTTTCCATGCTTACTTAACCAGGGAATTTCTTTCCCCCCGTCTTTCTCTTCTCAGAGTCTCTCATAGGATTAGTGTTCTTCAAAACTTTGGGAAATCTGTTGTAGGCACAAGTGAGCCACAAATGCAGGTCTCTTTATCGCTGATAAGAGAAGGGCCTTGACTTAGTGAGCACTCAAGGTAGCGCCAAGTCATGGGAATGATGAGGCCAAGGGCTGGACAGACCCACTGGCAGGGAAGCGTGAGTACTGTATGGGAGAAGGACACCGCTCAAAGAACCACGAATAGCAGTGTCTGAAAGTAGAGTGCCAAGGCCCCTGAGATGCTCAAGGAGAAGCATGGGAGAGGTAGCCCAATGAACAGCCAATAGCTGGGACCCTTCTACACAGTATCCTACTTATTCTAGGGTAGAAAAATGGGACCTCAGCCCCTGAATAAAAGTAACTCGGATATAGGTTGGGGTTGGAGGTATGGGTCAGATGAGGAGACTGGCCCTCATAGGGCTAAGCAGGAGCAATGTCTTACAATTCTCTGTTTCCCCAGTACCTAGCCACAGTGCCTGTCATCTAGGGTGAACTGTTTGAGTTTTTTTGGTTCAAATTCAGGAGAGCAATGTCAGAATCCTGGAGGATCATGGTGGGGTATAGTTAGGAGACCTCAGGATGCATCTCAGTACAAGCCAGAGGCAGGTGGAGGGCTTCAGAAATCCTGCTGAGTCAATCCATCCTTGCTGAGGGTGTGTTCTTTGTATGGAAATGACACAGGCCTTCTATGTTAGGGGGTAGGTCGGAGCCCATGGAGCTCTGGGCATTCACCTGGTTTATTTGAGGTCAGATCACTAGGTCTAGACCCATGATCTACCAGAAAACAGAAAGGCCTTACACATACGACTGTGGAATCATTGCTGGTATCCCCTGGGAAGTCATCATGAAAGGTCGCAGTCTTAGAAAACTGGAAATAGGATTATGTTGTCCCATTTGTCCAAAATGAGGAACAAGTAAGTTGTGGACATTATACTGTGGACAGTGTCAAGGTGATAGTTGACAAAATTTCATGATGGGGTATTAATCACTTGGTTTGTGAGAACTTAGAAAATAAAGAGGTGATTTGCAAGAGTTAGAATGGATCTACTAAGAACAAATTTACTGCACAGTAACCTCCTTAGCTTTTTTGGATAAGATAATTCACTTTGTGGGAAAAATAGCAGATAAATCGTGTTTCTCAAACTTTCAGGATAATAAGAATTATTATTGCTATTATTTTTTCTGCAGACACCATGGTGACTTAAGGAATTATTTTTTTATAAACAGATGAGCAGGCCTTTCTTCTGGCAATTCTGACTTAGTCAGATTCGTGACCTTAGAATCTGTTTTTCAAAGTGCTCCAGCAACTATTCTTATTAAAGTATTCTGACTTCTGTATCACCTTTGAAAAGGGCTTCTCTAAAGACCGAGACTAAGCTCTACTGCTGTGAGCTGGTTGGCCTTGAGAAAGTCACACAAGTGGCCAGGCTTCAGTTTTCTATTTTATAAATAAAGAAATCAATAAAGACGTTGAAGCACCCTCTGGGAAATGCGGGCTACCAGAGAGGAGAGCACCAGACAAAAGCAACAATCATCAAATGCCAGGGGGGTTCTTTAAGAAGGGCACAGGCCTCTCACGTGGCTGGCTGACTCAAGGCAACTTGGGATGAAGACACAGTTTGAGAAATTGCTAATAAATGTACCAGATGACAGAAACAAAATACACAAAGAACCTTGTAGGATGTAATAATATACCGAAACCAAGAAGAGCAAAAATAAATACGAGGCTCCCATATACAAAAGGTTAAAATTCATTGTTAATCTGGAAAAATGGGAACACTGGGCATAAGAACAGTCTATATGAAAATAACTGAATGATTTTGTTTTCTACAAGCTCAACATGAGCCCGGGGTGTGCTAAATCTGTTTTTTTTTTATTTTTTTTATTTTTATTTTTTTTGAGTCAGGGTCTCACTCTGTGGCCCAGACTTGTATGCAGTGGCACAATCATGGCTCATTGCAGCCTTGGCCTCCCAGGCTCAGGTGATCCTCCTGCCTCAGCCTCTCCAGTAGCTGGGAATACAGGCACATGCCACCATGCTCGGCTAATTTTTATATTTTTTGTAGAGATGGGGATGTGATATGTTGCCCAGGCTGGTCCTGAACTCCTAGATTCAAGCAATCCACCTCCCCTGGCCTCTCAAAGTGCTGGAATTACAGGGGCGAGTCACAGCGTCTGGCCAAGAATTTTTGAAAGGAAGACAGTCTGAGGCTGCATTAACAAAGGTTTAAAGTTCAAATTAGGGGAGGTGATGGTTTCACTGATCTTGTGCTGTAATATACTACCTAGAATACTGACTTAGTTCTGGAAATCGCATTTTAAGATTGACAAATTCAAGAATATCCACAAATTTAAGAATATCTACGATATTCTTAATGGTAAGGAAAGAGACTTAGCAAACATATCCTGTCAGGAACAGTTGGCACAACAAGAATTTTTAGCTTGGAGAAGAAAAGCTGGTGGGGAAACACATGATAGCTTTCTAAATATAAAATTAGTCTGTACAGCTGCAGAGAGAAGAGGGAGGGCCAATGAGAAGGAGGAACAGGAAGGAAGATTTGGGCTCAACATAAAAAAGACTTCTGTTCATTAGTGGAATGAAAGCCTTATAAGTAACTGCAAATGACTGTGCACAGAATGGAAAAGGCAAAGACATTCACATTTATCTTGAAGACCATAGTGGTATGTGTGGTTAGCAGCTTTATCTGCTTGGCAGTGAGGACCGGGCAGGAATTGTTGGATAAAGAAAACAGCACAGATGAACAGGGCTCTAGAAGAAAGTGTTTTTCTTTCTAGAAGTGCTTTTTCTTCTGCTGGGTGGTCAGTCACTGATGTGGCATTTGAGGAAGGTCAGGTAGAGTATACATGCTAACATTTAAATAACTTAGTAACAAGGTCATCAGCATAGGTGCCATGGCCTCTGAAACTCAAGCAAAGGCCAGGTCACCTGGAGCAGCTTTGGAAGTGCAGATCTGGATGTCGACCCAGTGGAGGTCTCCAACTGGTGGCCCTTGGGGCTGACTTCACCTCCAGACCTGACTGGTTTGGCTGGTGCAGTGTTTTAAAAATAATTGAATTAGAGCTGTTCATTGATGGGGCGTGCACCCTCCACTCCTGTCCTCACCACTTCCAGCTGTCCTGTATCCAGCTGGCTCCTCACACTGATGTTTCCTGCTTAGCCCCTGAAGGTGGCTGATTTTGCAACTTTTGGCCCAGAGTCGTGGGTGATCTTCAGATTGGGTCATGTATACCTTCAGAGTACACAAACACTTCAAGGGAGTATGCAAGTTCGGATGTTTGTAAAGAAATTGGTTTCTGTATGTTTAGCATCTATGTGCCTGTATTCTTTGAAAAACAGGTCAGCCTGAGAGCAAGTGGGCTAGTTTCCAAAGTGATGTTTTAGAACCAACAGTGCCCTCCTAAGTAGGACAAATAGTTTTGCCAGCTGTCATCCTGTGGGATAAGTGGGTGCAGCCTGGTAAATAGACTCTGTGTTCTGGACCTGAGGTTTTTCATAGACCTTTGGGCTGAGGGTCTCCTACGCAGGTGGGTTTGTTGTGCTTGGACCCAGATCTCTGTTGCCGAGATCTGGGCCCAAGCAGCACAAACTAGTGATAGGCTGGGATCACAGGGCTATGGCTATTGGGCTTCTACTACAGGCTCCATGCCAAGGGCTCCCCTAAGAGGCCTCTCCCTAAAGGGGACTAAAGCAGTCATTATGGGATGGACAACCCCCAAAGCTCAGTTTCAGGCACAACAGTCACACTTCATCCTACTCAGAATAAATTAAATAACGGAGGTATATCCTATGTGGGAACAATTCCACAAATTAAATCTTGGGTGAGTGAGATGAGAGAAGTTATTGGTCTATGAAATGAAAAGCCCAAAATCAAATTTATCATCTAAGGAAAGTCAGTCTTGAAAAACTAGTAAATGAGCAGATCATCTGAAAGGTTAGAATGATTATTTTTCTTTGTTCTAGGCACACTGCCTTTTCATAACCAGTTTAACAAGAGGGGAGTACCTTTTGCTTTAAGATATCCACTGGCGTCTGATGGGCTTTTAGTTTCTTGTTTTTAAGAAGCACTTTCCTTCTGAGTTGGTCAGGTGAAGGAAGCATTGGATCATCTGAGAAATCAGTCTCAAATAAGAATTTAGCCACCAGCTTTTCTCCAAACACAGTCTAAAAAGAATGAAGGAAAACATACAATCAATGCCTTTTACCTGTAATTGATAAATATATGTACACTTCATAAATATAGTAGATATTTTAGATTGATTGAATTATTTAAAAAGTCTTAGGAAGAGGAACGAGGAAAGAAGCTGTCCCCTGCTCCTGCCCCCTTCATAGTTTCTTCCTGAAAAGAAGGGAGGTGTTTAGAAGGACAGGAGGAGAGGTCGAGGCCACTCTGCAGCTGGCGTCAGTTCTAACTATTTAGGAAAATATTCTGTGGTCTGATGTATTAAATGAGAAAACAGAGAATCAGTTAGAGGCTGTTGTTTGTAGAATAAGGTTAGTTTCAGATGAAGTCAAGTCAAAAGGATAGAAACTTTGGAGGGGGTAGGGAGTAGGGACAAGGATGAAAGACATAGGTAGAATTTGCCCCCACATAGTGTAAAGAACCACAGACACAATTCTCACAAAGATTTTGGGCATGGATCTCCAAAGCAGAATGTGTGTCTGTCAAGGAGGTGGGTGGAGGGAAGGCAGACACAGTGCTTATATCAACTCCATTGTTGCCCAGGCTGGTCTCCAACTCCGGAGCTCAAGCGATGTACCCACCTTGGTCTCCCAAAGCGCTAGGATTACAGGTGTGAGCCACTGGGCCTGGCTTCAAGTTATTTTTTAGTTGAAAAAAAAAAATCAAAGCTTAGGCCAGAACAATATGAAAAGTTAATTAGTTTTGTTGGCATTGATATTTGGGACATTTTGTTAGTGCCCCTCCTTCCCAGTGAGAGCCACATTTCCACAAATGCTTCTACTATTAGAGGAAGGGGGAAGTATAACGGAATATCTGCTCCTAAATCTGGGTGCATTATCATTCCCTTATGTAAGGAAGGGCTGACTGTTAACACAGCAACTGTTCTGGCCAGTCTAAGCTCTTTGCTAACTTGGATCTTTGTACTGCGGTATAAGAAGATCTTCTACAAGATTTGACTTACTTGCCCTGAGATATTTTCAGCTTTTCCACATACAACTGACAGATGACATCCTGGCATCCCTGACCTGTGGTACCAGAAGTGTTGGAGAGTTGGTCTATCCTAATCTCCTAAGGCTTTCTGGAAAGGGTAAGGAGACCAGAGAGTAATGCTTATATCACTACAGCTGAAAAGAGGGACCATCTCAGAGACGGCCCAGGCTCTGAGAACAGTCCAATTTCTCAGGTTTGTGGGACCCTAACTTTATATGCTTCACGGCCAAGGTCTAATTGTGGCATGGTCCACAAAGCCCTCATGTAAAACCTAATGACGGCTGGGTGCAATGCCTCATGCCTATAATCCCAGCACTTTGGGAGGCCAGGGTAGGTGGATCACTTGAAGCCAGGAGTTCCACAGCAGCCTGGCCAACATGGCGAAACCTCATCTCTACTAAAAATACAAAAATTAGCCAGGCATGGGGGTGCACACCAGTAATCCCAGCTACTTGGGAGGCTGAGGCAGGGGAATCGCTTGAACCTCAGAGGCAGAGGTTGCAGCGAGCCGAGACTGCACCACTGCACTCCAGGCTAGGTGAGAGAGCGAGACTCTGTCTCAAAACAAAACAAAACAAAACAAAAAAACCCAATGACAATTGCAAGACAAGGGCCAACATACCGTCCTGTCTTTTCATTGAGAGCTCACCTTGAAAATTTCTGCCATTTTTCGTTGCTGAGGCAATGAACAGTGGTTCTCAATTGATATGATGATTGGCAGGTCAGAGTTGATGAACGCACTGCGATCAATGGCTTCAACCACTTCCTATGAGAGCCAAAACAGCTCATTAGAGTCCAGATATCTGTCAAGGTGGTCAGAAGGCAGGGTATTCATAGCCACGGAAAGCATCTCAATTGTTACATGCAGCAGACTCTGACCAAACGTGGTTTTTGTATTTTCAAATGAAGGATGAGGATAAGGCTATTTTGTAGAAAGACATTAAACTGTTTATAGTGAGTATTGTTCATATACTATAAGGAACAACTATCATTATATTGAATTTAACAAATCTATCTATATACATATACTCTCTGTATATATATATACACACTCTATGTAGAGTATATATACAGTATATAAACAATACATTGTGTATATATAATACATATACAGTATATATACAATATATTGTGTATATATTATATATACAGTATATATAGAGAGTATATATATATGCAATATATATATAAATTGCAACAATATTATTACATGCTAACTAGTATAAGGTAATGGTTACTAACTTTGGTTGAATGGGGAATCTAATGAGAGTTCTAGATTAACTCCAGAAAAATGAACATGTGCACATTCCACATGATACAGCAAACACTTTTGGGAAGTCTTCATTTAGACCCAGCATAAAGACCCTTGACCTAAGGTCTAATTTGGTCAAGTCACTGATTTAAATGAAGAACGAAGGCCAGGTGCAGTGGCTCACACCTGTAATCCCAGCACTTTGGGAGGGTGAGGCAGGCGGATCACTTGAGGTCAGGAGTTTGAGACCAGCCTGGCCAACATGTTGAAACCCCGTCTCTACTAGAAATGCAAAAATTGGCTGGGCTTGATGGTATGCACTTGTAATCCCAGCTACTTGGGAGGCTGAGGCAGGAGAATCTCTTGAACCTGGGAGTCGAAGGTTACAGTGAGCCAAGATGGTACCACTGCACTCCAGCCTGGATAACAGATCAAGACCCTGTCTCAAAAAAAAAAAAAAAAAAAAAAAGACGAAAAAAAAAAAAAGAGAGAGACAAATGAAGATAATGTCTCTTTGTGATTTGATTTAAAGAAAGTTATGAAGGATTACCTTGAAGGGGATCTTGGTTGTCAGTGTATGTCCATGATAAATGATGGGCATCCCATCGTCTCCGTCCCAGCAGTCCAATTCTACACTTCGACAGCCTTGCAAGAGGACCTGTGTGATCAATGAGCGAATCCACCCCAGGTGAGCACCTAGAGATAAAGCCTCAAACTAAACCCAGCATGTAGTTCTACATATCAGGCAGTGTTCAGACTCAGGACTAAAGCAGAAGGGCACATGGTCTAAAACAAACACGGCATTTTCACCAAAGGCCACAATTAATCTGGAATGGGAAAGGAAGGGAACAGATTAAGGTAGAAAGAGTGTTTACCAGAGCTGAATATTAAAGGAAAGTAAAATTTGATAGCAAAACCATATGGCCATTTTCCTAGCAACTTTGGCCCCTTGAAATCTTCAAATTAGAGAGCCAGGCAAGTGCTCTATCTGGATAGACATCAATGGAGGTGAAAATACTAATGCCACAGCCCAGAGAAAATAAGGCCACTGAGTCCTTAATGAACCGGCTAAACATTTACAGCAAGCCAATCAGGATAAAATCACTTCCATTAAGACCCAAATTAAACCACGATTAAACATCTTTGCTGTGAATGCATAACATGTAAGAAGAGTAGAAGCAAAGAGTTATTAAGGATTTGCCTGGTTATCTAATTCCAGAATAGCAACTAGAGCAGAGACGGCAAATAATCCATAAATGGTTCCTTCCTCCCACACCCACAGCAGACATCAGTAATCAAGCTAGGCACACTAGTCCTTTAAGCTTTAATATGTTAGCTCACAACCTCTTTATTAAAGTGCTCCAGAAAACACTACCAAAGAATCAGATGAGTTGATACCTATTTGTTATCCTGGATCTGAAGTGGGAAGCAGAGCTCAATACATGTGCTTGGGTTGCAACTCTGTAAAGTTTGCCTGAAGCACCTTCTTCCTCCATAGATCTATCTGTACATCATCCTAAAAAATTACTACATACTGGAATAGTGAGCCAAGCCAATAAATTGATAGATCTGTAAATGTGCCTACCCACTGATTTTAGAATGCACATAATTATGTCTGTGTGACAGCAATCCATTACTGGGGCTTAGTGGCCACTAGAGTTTCTGCAACTAAGATCAGGTAGTGGAATGATTCTCATTTTCACAGTTTTGTATGAGATATGTGCTATATTCTTCCTATCTTACAGCATAGTGGGTGGCCTAGAATCTCAAGGCTATCTGCTTCTTTCAGCAGCTAGAGTATCTAGAGGGGCAGTGTCTTGGGCTGGAAATTGCTATGTAAAATGGTGGCTGGAACACCAAGCTGCTTATCTCTGTGGCACCCCTGCCAGACCGGGAGTAATGTTCAGCAACTGGCAACAGATGAGGTGGCTTTTCAGCATGGATGGACTAAAGGTCTTCACCAAAGTCTGTGTGACCTTAGATCTCCACATATGGCTAGAAGAGGAAAACCTGGGCTGGAAATTCTAGATGAGAAGAACAGGGCTTATTCTCACTTCCCAACTGCCCCATGGAGTAATGTTAAAAGGTAATTAGGAAGGGCCAAGGAAGAGTGGAGAGGGGTTAGAAACGAAGTAAGAGGGATCTACCTGCATACTAGGTTTCATCCCATCTGTGAGTGTATTTGAGGGGTTCTTGTGCCTTACTCAGAAGCTGTGATAGTCTCTCCTTGGGGTGTGATGTTAAGAGGTTTAAAATCTGTTTGAAGTCAAACAGGAATGAAGTAGGGATTAAAGCCAGGACACTGGTCCTTGTTTATTTTCCTGGGATAAATGTGCATACATATAAGTACATAGATATACATAGATATGCATATATGCACTTACACATATATGTACACACATGTATATGTATGTATATACCTATGTATGTGTGTATATGAAATATATATAAGTAGTTGTATTTATATGTATATTTAATTTCATTCCTATAGAATAATGGATTTCAAACTTCTTTTAACTTCGGCATTTCTGTGTGCAAATGGAGGGCAATATGTAAAGTGTGTAGAAGAGTAGTACATTACCTGAAGTGGGGCAGATGGTACCCCTCCTACTCTCTGGCTTCCTCATCTCAGTGTCGGGGACTGAGGTCCCATGACAGAACTCCGATTTTGAAAATCACTACGCTAAGGACACATCTTCATTCATAATAAAGGTTCCTTAGAAAATAGAGTTTAAAATATATATTCCCGCTACACAAGCTTTGGGATAAAAAAATTGCCCCATGCTATGAGGAATATCTGCACGAATCTGGAGAACAAAGAAACCTCATTGTTGCTGGGGTTATGTAAACAATACACCTGTGATTTTCAAACCTGGACCCACGTGCGCACACAATGACACATTTATATTCCCTGCCTAGCTCCAACCGAATTGACCCTTCTTGAAAGAGTTAAGAAAAAAGGCAGAATAGATGAGGAAGCTGCAGACGGTACAGCAGAGAGGCAATGGACACACAGATTGTTGCAAGTTGGATGTTTAGGTAAAAAGGATGGACTTTTTCCAGTCTAGAGAGCCTACTGAGTTTCAAAGACCATTCTCATGAATTTAATGTGTAGGGACAGTGCCTACAGTCTGTGCAGATTTTTTTCTGAAAAATTTTTTTTTTTTTTTTTGGTTACCATAGGGCTAGATTGATTATTTAACAAACTGAAAAGCAAAACAAACAATATTTTGGGAATAAGTACATAGAAAGTTGCATTTTCTACTATGCTTTCCCACTACAATATATTATTTAGCAGTTAGAGAACCGATTAGATAATTTTCCCATGGGAAAATCTAATTTTAGTGGGAGTAGGTCAGACTAACTAGGATCTAAAAGCTATGAGTCTCAAACACACACTTTCATTTTGGCCTAGAATAAAGGTTAAGTATAGACGGGGGAAAACAAAACAAAACAAAACAAAACAAAAGAAGTAAAGAAGACGACTGCTGTAGTACAGCCAGTTTCCCACACATCGTGGTTCCTCACATTTGACACGGAACAGCTTACTCTATAAGCTCTTCAAAGGAGTCTGGGGCCAGGCTTTTGTGACTTTGGGGGTTAAGTAAATAATTAGGCTTAATAAAAACCACATTCCAAGTGGCATTCCCTGTACCTGGCTGTAGAGTTCTACCGAGGATTCTCCTTTGAGCTGATGGCCCGTGAGGTAGGTATTGTGCGATGATTCGATGTAATAGTATGAGAGGGGTAGCTGCAGTTCTTTAATGTTCTCCTGTGACTCATCGTTTTTTGAGGCAAAATTTTCTTTATCCATCAGAAACCTAGGTGAAACAAATTTTCTTAAGACTGCATGGGAAAAATGCATACTACTCTTAAAAGATGGGCAAAAGATATTTTAAAAGTTACCTTGCAAACCCTTCAAATGACATTAGTCCCTGATGACACATACTGATGTTAGGCTCAAACTTCTGCAAGGGATTAAAAAAAAAGTGTTATTTAGGTTAAGGAAACTAAGAGGGGGAAAGAAACCACCACATCATTTTTTAAAGCTGTTCTGTTTTCATCAGGAAACATCTAAACCAAATATTTGAACTAATTTAGTAATGTAGTGGTAAGAAGTGGTTTTTAGTCCAAAAGAAAACATTTATTATACTAAGCATATTTATTTAATAGAAAAAAGGAGAGAATGAGAAAAGAACAAGGCTGATTTATATGAAAACAAAGTGTATCAGTTTATCCAGGTGAAAATGGGGATAATAATAGCAGTTACCATAAAGTTGGTGAGAGGCGAACTGAGATGATTCACATAAAGCACTTAGTGCCATGACTGCATTTAGTAATACTATAATGAGCACTCAACAGTGTGATAGTAATCTCACAATTTTAGCATTTTCAGTGATCAAATCCAACTGCTGAACAACTAATACACTGATACCCAGTCAGGTGATAAGGGAGGCTGAAACCTAGACTCATTTGTTGCATGGAGCCACACCACTCCTCTCTGCTGACACCCTGTAGTGTAAACCTTCACCAGCTATTGCTGGTTACTATGATAGCTTCCTAAGCAGTCTCTTTGCGTCTGTTCCTTCACCAGCACAGTTTACAACAAGGCCAGAGTAACCACTTAAAATTTTTTTTTAGAGACAGGGTCTTGCTATATTGCCCAGCATGGCCTCAAACTTCCGGGCTCAGGCAATCCTTCTGCCTCAGCTTCCTGAGTAGCTGGGACTACAGGTTTGTGCCACCATGCCTGGCTCAGAATAACCTCAAAAAAAGTAAATCAGCCAGGCGTGCTGGCTCACGCCTATAATCCCAGCACTTTGGGAGGCTGAGGTGGGCAGATCATGAAGTCAGGAGTTCGAGATCAGCCTGGCCAACATGGTGAAATCCCATCTCTAGTAAAAATGCAAAAATTAGCTGGGCATGGTG
>NW_012103488.1:531922-576822 GCF_000951045.1 Mandrillus leucophaeus
TTACTCCCCTGCTCAAAAATTTCAGTGGTATCCCATTTCACATGGACTAAAGCCAACCTCCTTATCATGCTCTAAAAGGCCTGGATGACTGGGCCCTTGTACATCTGTCTGACACCATGCCTGCCATTCTCTGCCTGGCTTGTGCAGCTCACAGTACACCAGCTTTTTGTGGTTCCTCATAAACCCCCAGCTTGCTGCTGTCTTGGTCTTTGACCTTGTGGCTCCCTATGGGGAATGCTCTTTCCTGAGACCTTCAAACCGGTTACTGACTTAGGGCTCAGTTCAAATGCCACCTCTTCCAAGTGGCCTTTGCTTACTCTCCTCAGCCCTCCTCCTGCATCATTCTATTTCCTCACTTGACTCAGTTTTTCCCCTACCCCATTATTACCTGAAATTACATCGTATCTTTGTTGTCTGCCTCACCCACTAGAATGTAAGCGGCATTGAGGGCCAGAACTTTTACCTTATTGTCTGCTATATTCCCACCTCCTAAAACTGAGCCAGCATAGTAGGAACTAGTACATATCCATTTAATGACTAATGAGGTTGAAAACTTAGACTAAATCTGTTGCATGTTCTAGAATAACAAGAAAAAATTATGTACCGACTCCTTATAATAGTTACTGAGTTAGAGAAAGCCTGGGACCTATGTTAATTATATGTTAAAGAACACTTACATACTTGTTTTTTGTTTGTTTTTTGAGACAGGGTTTTGCTCTGTTACCCAGACTGGTGTGCAGTGGTGCCATCTCAGCTCACTGCAACCTCTGCCTCTGGGGCTCAAGTGATTCTCGTGTCTCAGCCTCCCAAGTAGCTGGGATTATAGGCATGGACCACCACGCCTGGCTGATTTTTTTTTTTTTTTTAGACGGGGTCTCGCTCTGTTGCCAAGGCTGAAGTGCAGTGGTGTGATCTCAGCTCACTGCAATCTCTGCCTTGTGTTCCAGTGATTCTCCTGCTCCACTCTCCCGGGTAGCTGGGATTACAGGCATGCACCACCACACCTGGCTAATTTTTGTATTTTTAGTAGAGATGCGGTTTCACCATGTTGGCCAGACTGGTCTTGAACTCCTGATCTCAGGTGAGCCACCTGCCTCAGCCTCTCAAAGTGCTAGTATTAAAGGTGTGAGCCACCATGCGCGGTCCTGGCTGATTTTTGTATGTTTAGTAGAGATGGAGTTTCATCATGTTGGCCAGACTGGTCTTGAACTCCTGGCCTCAAGTGATCCACTGACCTCAGCCTCCCAGAGTGCTGGGATTACAGGCGTGAGCCATGAAACCCAGCCCATACTTGGTATTTTGTTAAAAAAACAAAACAAAAAAGGTCGGGCGCAGTGGCTCACAACTGTAATCCCAGCACTTTGGGAGGCCAAGCTGGGCAGATCACGAGGTTAAGAGATTGAGACCATCCCGGCCAACATGGTGAAACCCCATCTCTACTAAAAATACAAAAATTAGCTGGGCATGGTGGCATGCACCTGTAGTCCCAGCTACTCAGGAGGCTGAGGCAGGAGAATTGCTTGAACCTGGGAGGTGGAGGTTGTAGTAAGCCAAGATCGCACCACTGCACTTCAGCCAGGCAACAGAGCGAGACTCCATCTCAAAAAAACAGAAAAAGCAAAACTCTATTTCTGTCCCAGATTTAAAGGCTTTGGAAAGAAGTATAGAAAGAGTAAACATTTAGCAGCAAATTATTAGAATGGCAGAGGCATCACACACACATGCACACACAAAACAGGCACGAACCTGGATGATGCTGAGGATTTCATCATAAGTGCAGTGTTCTCCTTGGCAATTCACGAGGAAATCGTTGAGCTGAAGTATGCCTACCCCGAAAATGCCCAGAGATGTGCTCTCAATCCCAGTGCCATTTGTCACGATGCTTGCAGCAGCAATGGCATCAGATATCTGCCTCTGGTTGTCCGATAGCTGCTGTTTACTCTTGATGAACAACCCCAAATCTGAGACATTTCTGGTCAACAGATCTGAAACAGAATCACCACAGTACACGGACAAGATAGCCAGCATCTTTTGCAAAGTTTATTTTGGAGATAATGGTGTGGAGTTATTAAAATGGAGAAGCTCTTTACTAATGTACCTAAATAAGCCATCAAAGAAGTGTTTATTCCTGGATTCACATAGTGATAGGAATAAAAAACAAATCAATGAATAAATAAAGGTAACTAAGGGCTGGGCACGGTGGTTCATGACCGTAATCCCAGCACTTTGGGAGGCTGAGGCAGGTGGATCACCTGAGGTCTGGAGCTTGAGACCAGCCTGGCCAACATGGTGAATCCTCGTCTCTACTAGAAATACAAAAATTAGCCAGGCATGGTGGTGTGCACCTGCAGTCCCAGCCACTCGGGAGGCTGAGGCACGAGAATTGCTTGAACCCGGGAGGCGGCAGTTGCAGTGAGCCGAGATTACACCACTGCACTCTAGCCTGGGCAACAGGGTAAGAGTCTGTCTCAAAAAAAAAAAGGAAAAGAAGAAGGTTCAGTTGGGGACTTCAGGCAAAATTCAGGCTTTGGTTTTAGGGAGTAACTACTTGCACATTTTTATGTTCGTAGAGATTGAAGACATACCCTTAAAATTACAGTTTTACTGTAATTTAGAAGTGTAACTATAAGCATTTGTGTGCAGATTTTTGTGTGAATATAAATTTTCAACTTGTTTGGGTAAATACCAAGTAGTGTAATTGCTGGTCACATGGAAAGACTATGTTTAGCTTAGTAAGAAACTGCCACACTATCTTCCAAAGTGGTTGTACCATTTTACATCCCCACCTGCAATGTTCCAATTGCTTCACATTCACACTAACTTTGGTATGGTCATTTTAATTTTAGCCACTTTGGAAGACAGTCTGGCAGTTTCTTATGGAGCTAAACATAGGCTTACCATATGATCCAGCAATTGCACTCTTAGGTATTTACCCAAATGATGGAAAAACTTAAGCCCACACAAAAACCTGAATACAAATGTTTATAGCAGCTTTATTCATAATTGCTAAAACTTGGAAGAAACCAAGATATACCTCAGTAGGTGAATGGACAAACAAACTGTAGTACCTCCACAAAATGGAATATTATCCAGGGTAAAAAGAAATGGGCTACCAAGCTACAAAAAGCCATGGAGGAAGGAAACTTAAATGCATATTGCTAAGTGAAAGATGCCAGCCTGAAAACACTATGTACTGTGTGATTCCAACCATATGATATTCCGGAAAAGGCAAAACTATGGAGATAATAAAAAGAGCAGTGGTTGCCAGGGACTTGGAGGGAGGATGTGGGGGGATGGAAAAGTGGAGCACAAAGAACTTTCAGGGCAGTGAAACTATCCTGTATGATACTGTAATGGTGGATACATGTCATTATACATTTGTCAAAACCCATAGAATGCACAACACAAAGAGTGAATCCTAATGTTAACTATGGACTTCAGTTCATCATAATGTATCAATATTAACTCATTGTAACAAATATACCACACTAATGCCAGATATTACTAACAGAAGAAAGTCCGTGTGGGAAAGCAGAAGAGAGTATATTGAAACTCTGTACTTTCCACTCATTTTCCCATAAACCTAAAATTGCTCTAAAAATAAAGTCTAGACTGGGCATGGAGGCTCATGCCTAAGATCTCTGCACTTTGGGAAACTGAGGCAGGAGGATTGCTTTAGGCTAGGAGTTTGAGAGCAGCCTGGTCAACAGAGCAAGACCCTGTCTCTACAAAAAATTACATTATTTTAAAATAACATTTTAAAATAACATTTTTAAATAATAAAAAATACATGAAAATGATAAATAAAATGAAAACAAAAATAATAAAACAAAAAATAAAGTCTAATAATTTTTGAAAAATGTAACCACTTGACTAATTCATGGTTATGGAGATTTTACGACTAAAGCTGAACAATAGTTAATAGTCTTAGCTCAAGGACAACATAAACTTACAAATAATTATGAAGCAACTGCATAAAAGAGGAAAGGTTTTTGTTTTTTCTATTTGTGTTTATGGTTTCCAGGAAGAACAGAGGAGGAAAATGATAGGCTGAAAATGCATGGGTGGTTAGAAAAATGCATGGGTGGTGATAGTAATGGTGGTGGTGGTGAGTGGGATAGAAGAATGAGACATTCTGGTTTACACAGTAGGAAATATATCCTGGACAATCATTCAGACAAAAGTACCCTGTGGAAGGCACTAAAGACTCTCCTTGTCAAAGGGCAGGAGACTACTGCCCTGAGATCGAACACACATCTGTCTGTAGGTAGGAAAGAGACTGGGGGTTCTCCACTGTGACACACACCACATACTTAGCAGACATTTGGAAATGGTCAGTGATATGGTTTGGCTGTGTACCCATCCAAATCTCATTTTGAATTGTAGCTCCCACAATTCTGTGTTGTGGAAGGGACCTGGTGGGAGGCAGCTGAATCATGGGGGCAGGTCTTTCCCATGCGAAAATGTTCTCGTGATAGCAAATAAGTCTCATGAGATATGATGGTTTTATAAAGGGGAGTTTTTCCTGCACAAGTTATCTTGTCTGCTGCCATGTGAGACATGCCTTTCATCTTCTTCCATGATTGTGAGGCATCCTCAGCCACGTGGAACTGTGAGTCCATTAAACCTCTTTTTCCTTATAAATGACCCAGTCTCGGGTATGTCTTTATCAGCAGCGTGCAAATGGACTAATGTAGTCGGGAAAGGGTTTTTGGTTGTCAGAATGACTGGAGGGCTTTATTGGTTAAATATCCTGAAATATATGGGCAGAACCACACAATGATGAATTTCTTTGCTCAAAATGCCAGTAGCACCTGCTCCCATGACACCAGATGACACCTTAAAATAATTCTCTAAGTGTTGGCTGGGCATGGTGGCTCACACCTGTAATCCCAGCACTTTGGGAGGATGAGGTGACAGATCACGAGGTCAGGAGATCGAGACCATTCTGGCTAACACGGTGAAACTCCATCTCTATTAAAAATACAAAAAATTAGCCAGGCGTGGTGGCCCATGCCTGTAGTTCCAGCTACTCGGAGACTGAGGCAGGAGAATAGATTGAACTCAGGAGGCAGAGGTAGCAGTGAGCCGAGATTGCACCACCGCACTCCAGCCTGGGCAATGGAGCGAGACTCTGTCTCAAAAAAAAAAAAAAAAAAAATTCTCTTAAGTGTTTCCTACACAACAGCAATAGCACACTATGTGGGACAGGCTCAGAGTTTGTGTGATTGGACCTCTGACCTTAAGTTTTAGACAGATTGGTCCCAAAGGGAAATCCTAAAACGTTCAACAAACCTAGGTCAGGCTGAAGATCGCTGGTGTTTTCATCAATCATCAAGTTGGTGTAGAGCGGGGCTGACTCGGATCCAGATCGGCTGCAGGGCACTGCATAGACATCAAACAGATCCTTCAGGTCCTTGCGGCTCCTGACACTGAATGGGGAATGGAAAACACCTCTCACTGAGTATTTTTATAGAAGTGGGGGGCCTGAGAAAGAATAAGAAGGAAACATACACTGTACCTGAACGATTTGAACAGCTCAACAAATTCAACAAAACTCATGTTGCTGTCTGAAACCATGAAGCTCTGAAATCCCTTCATGCCGCCTTTGATCCGCCCGTGCCAGCTACTACTGCTCCAAGCACTGCAACAAAGACAAGGCCTTCATGGGCACAAGGGCAGGCCACTGTTGTGATTCTGTCCCACCAGAGTTGCTCCAATTCGCAATATGAGCAAAACAATGAGTGCAAGTTATTTAAGATTGAAGCTATTTTCTGATACTCTTTTCATTTCTCTTAATCTATATTGTATCAGAGGAAATAAAACATGTTGTATATGAAAAAGAAAACATGTTTCTAGTCTATTTAATAAGGGCCCAGGGCTGAGGTTAATATTCCTCTATTAATCAAAACAGTTCTTTGAAATTGCAGATCAATGGGCAAAATAAATGTTTTTGAAGATGTCTTCTTAAAAAAGAGCCCCAAATTACTCACTCTTAATCTATGGAAAATAATGCACGTTCTTTTCTATATTCTAAGTTATAGAATCACATTTAAGAAGAAACTTTTGAGTGTATTGTCTGATTCCTTTCTTAACCAGTCCTTAGATGAAAACAGAGAAGAGCTTTTAAATATTAATGGAAAATGTGAGTCGGAAAAATGTTAACAATGGAAAGGGCTGGGTGCGGTGGCTCATGCTTACAATCTCAGCACTTTGGGATGCTGAGGTGGGAAGATTGCTTGACCCCAGGAGTTCGAGACCAGCCTGGCCAACATAGTGAGGCACTGTCTCTAATTTTAAAAAATTTTAAAAAGAATGGAAAAAACCCAGCTCTGCCTAGGATTATATTTGCACCTTCCAAGGCTGCATCTATTCAATGTAGAAATATCAGTCAACTCAGTCAGAACAGTCTTCCTGTTTCACAACATTTTTTATGAGAGATGTTTTGATTATGGTTTGTAGTCAAATTAATGAACAGAATCTTTTTTTTTTGTCTTGGATTTTAAAAGTTTTTTTGAAATATTTCAAATATATAAGAAAGTACAGAGAATATCATAAAGTCTATTTTAGGTATATTAAATATATAATCTAAAAACTATATATTTAAGAATATAAACATAAAATATATAGTCTGTTGAAGTGACTCTCAACCCTGCTAACAATGTTCACTCATGGAAAATTAATTTGTGCTGACATCTGAAGGTCGCCTTCAGTAATGAAAGAGCACTACAAATTGATAACTTTATAGCATTTCGTAGGCATAGGTTGTAGGTTGTCGATCCCCAGTGTAGTGCAGGAAACATAGGGTAGAGGTGCAGGAAGAGGAAAATGGTGACTTCATTATTTGTAGCTAAAGAAGTAAATGTCCTGTCTTGCTTCTTTCTGGTTGCAGGTCCAGCTAGTGTCTGTAGGAACCCATCTCCCTTTGATGCTAGGAAACTGTTTGTCCACTCTTTCCACTACCAGACTTAGGATTCAGTCTAGCTTTCCCCCTTAACAGCATTTAGCTGATTTTTCCTCTCCTGCCTTGTGTTTTCTTTCTGTTTTAAAACACTTGAGTGGGTGCTGATCCCTGTCCTCCTGGGGTTGGCCTTCTGATCTTGCATCTGGCATGTCAATTTCTCTTTTTAAAAGATTTTCCTCCCTTACTCTGTCCTTTCTTTTCCTGCTCATGAATGACTGAAATAAATGGGAAATGCCATTTAATCCAGGTTCCTAGATATTTACCCAGGATACTACACAGGCTGAAAGTATAAATAAACAGGATTCTGATTTTTTTAACTTTTAGTTTTGCTATGAATCTAAATGTACATAAAAGTTGCAAGAGTGGTACAAAAAATTCCCATATCACCTTGACACATGCTCACCCATTGTAGAATGTGAATGTGTAAAGCATAAATTATAAGTTCATAGCTCACATTGTGAAAGAATTTTTATTTAAAAGATAATTTACTGTAGGATTCTTTTTTCTTTTTCCTTTCTTTCTTTTTCTTCTTCTTCTTCTTTTTTTTTTTTGAGACAAGCTCTCACTCTGTTGTCTAGGCTAGAGTGCAGTGGCATGATCACGGCTCACTGCAGCCAGAACTTCCCAGGCTCAAGTGAAACTACCACCTCGGCCTCCTGAGTAGCTGGGACCACAGATGAGGACCACCACATCCTGCTAATTGTTTTATTTTTTGTAGAGATGGGATCTCTGTTGCTCAGGCTGGTCTCAAATTCCTGGGGGGCTCAAGTGATCCTCCTCCCCTGACCTCCCAAAGTGCTAGGATTACACGTGAGAGCCACCGTGCCCAGCCAGGATTCTTATCAATAACAAGCTTCCAAGAGAAAGAGAGAGAAAAGGAGAAAGAGAGAGAGGGAGGGAGGGAGGGAGGGGGGGTGGAGAGAGGGAGAGGGAGAGAGAGAGAAAGAGAGAAAGAGAGAAAGAAAGAGAGAGAGAGAGAGAGGGAGAAAGAGTGTGTGTATGTGTGTAATAAAGTGAAGAGTTCCTGTTTTAGCTTGGTTCTGTCTGGAACCTCCACATTTCTTTAACTTTAATGTGGGATACAGGGAGATGGAGCAGCATTCTGGTTCCCTTTGGAAGTCTGCCATTTTAATATCATTTCTTCTTCTGAGAGTGTAGATGTTGTTTCAAATAGGTAATTTGCATGGAACTTATAATTGATTATAACAGCTTTAGAATTATACTTAAACATATCCAACTGGCTGTGATACTTGAATTCATTCCTCTAGACATGTGTAACTTACATATGAGAAAAGTATTAAATATATTTCATCGATTAGCAAAGGGGCCAAATAGCTTACATTAAAACAATCTATTCTCTCTTCTTCATTTAGAGCAGTGCTATCCAACAGAACTTTCTGCAATGATAAAAAGAAATGTTCTCTATTTACACTCTTTGGGATAGTAACCATCAGCTACTTGTGGCCATGGAGCACTTGAAATATCACTACTGTGACTGAGGAAGTGAATTTTAAATTTTCGTTAATTTTAATTAATTTACATTTGAATTTAAATACCCACATCTAGTTAGTGGCTAGTGTACTGGATAGTACAGATTTGGAGAATCATGGCTTGGGTTTTGTTACTGCTACTGACCTTTGAAGTAATATGAGAAGGTAGAAATACAAAACTGGGAAAACTAGGATCATTTAACATTTTGGGATTTTTCAGTTTTCAGTTCAACTATACGTCAAAATGTGAAACAGTCTTTCCATAGACAACTGTAAAGATATGCCCTACCACACCACTGGGATAATGTGAAGGGTCCTTCTGTTTTATCATGTTAAGGCCCCACCTGGACGGGCTCTTGTTTGAAGAAGGCAGCACAGGGGAGGACACTGGCCTGATGGGAGATGACGTCCCGGCAGCCAAGTTGGGGGACCCAGCTGTGGTCAAAGAGTGGGCTCTTCTGGAAGGGAGGGGGTTTGGCGGGCTAGCGATGGTATTCGCCTCTGTGAGGATGAAAGACAGAAAAGAGACAATGACTCAGATTATACTTTCCCTCAGAACCAAATGCAAACCAGAGAGGCTTCCGGGTATCTGAGCAAATCAACCTATGCAGCTGGTTTCTATACAAGCAGCACCAAAATATTTTTATGAATGGGCTAATCTGGTGGGGTCTTAACGGGTTACATGTTAGAACCATCTGGGAAGCTTCAAAAATAAATAGATGTCCAGCTTCCAGCCAGAGAATATCTGAATCAGTTATTCTTGGATGTGGACAGAGGAACCAGATTTTCTTTCTTTTTTTTTTTTTTTTTTTTGTGATGGAGTCTCACTCTGCCACCCAGACTGGAGTGCAGTGGCGTGATCTCGGCTCACTGCAACCTCTGCCTCCCAGGTCCAAGCAATTCTCCTGCCTCAGTCTCCCAAGTAGCTGGGATTACAGGCGCCCACCACCACGCCCAGCTAATTTTGTGTATTTTTAGTAGAGACGGAGTTTCACCATGTTGGCCAGGCTGGTCTCGAACTCCTGACCTCAGGTGATCCACCCGCTTCGGCCTCCCAAAGTGCTGGGATTACAGGCGTGAGCCTCCGCACCCGGCCCCAGATTTTCTTAAAAGCTCTAATATGCAGGCAAGGTTGAGAATCACTGGTCTAATCCATCAAATTATACCATGTATATCTACTATTCCCTGTCAGTAATGGTAAGTTAATTAATGGGGATTTTATTCCAAGTATACTATGCTTGCAGAAGCACCTCTTAGGTTTCATTGTCTGGTTAGGACAAAGAGTTTTGTTAGAAATGCTTGCAATACTTAAATCACAATTTAAAACCAAATGTATACTTTTTTCCCCATAAAAATTAAAAAACAAAAATCTCAGATGTAAACATGCCGCTTTACCTGATTCTTCTTGTTCATTAATGTCTTGAGGATCAGAACCACTCCGGCTTCGACACTCTTTGTGCATCTTGGCCTTTCGGGTTGCCATCTCATCGTCAGTTGCCTCTCCACTCTCACCCTGGGAACACAAAGCTCACAATGGTTCCACGCCTGTATTTCTCTCCCATCACTGCTTTAGTTCACGTAGGTCTCTATTTTCTGACCTACCCACCTTCAATACTGCCTCCCCCTGGTAAAACCGGTAAAGACCTACGTTAAGGCTGACCGAGTATTCTCATGTCATATTATTTCATTTGTTCTTTACTACACAGCAGTACTCCTCAGGGGAGGGAGGCAGACAAGAGGCGGCACACAACCTCTGGAACCTCTGTGTACAGAAAAAACTGTGAAGCAGTAAAGTTTGACATGAGCATCAAAGCCTCCCATAAGCAAAGAGAGTGGCACTTTTTCTAGATAGATGATATGGTTTGGATGTTTGTCCCCTTCAAATCTCATGTTGAAATGTAATTCCCAATGTTAGAAGTGGGGCCTAGTGGAAGTGTTTGGATCATAGGGGTGGATCCCTCATAAATGGCTGAGGACCATTCCCTTGGTGATGAGTGAGTTCTAGTTTTGACTTCGCACAAGGTCTAGTTATTTAAAAGTGTGTAGGCTGGGTTTGGTGGCTCATGCCTGTAATACCAACACTTTGGGAGGCTGAGACAGTAGGATTACTTAAGGCCTGGAGTTCGAGACCAGCCTGGGCAACATGGTGAGACCCCGTCTCTATAAAAAATAAAAAAATTAGCCAGGCATGGTGGTGCACACCTGTGGTCCCAGATACTTGGGAGGCTGAGGCAGGAGAACAGCATGAGCCCAGGAGTTCGAAGCTGCAGTGAGCCATGATCACACCACTGCACTCCAGCCTGGGTGACAGAGCAAGACCCTGCTTCTTAGAGAAAAAAAAAAGTGTGTGGCACCTCTCCCCTTCTCTCTTGCTCCCGCTCTTGCCATGTCATGCACTGGCTCCCGCTTCACCTTCTGCCATGACTGTAAGCTTCCTGAGGCTCTCACCGGAAGCAGATGCTGGCACCATGCCTCCTGTACACCTGCAGAACTGTGAGTCAATTAAACTTCTTTCCTTTATAAATTACCCAGCCTCAGGTATTTCTTTATAGCAACACAAACAGACTAACAAATAGCCATGAAGCAACTATATTATCACTTCATAGTGATATTTCATATTATATAGTTCATAATACATAGTGCTAATATACTTTACATTGTGTTCTACACACAGTATTTGGGGCCTCTGTGATCTCTGTTCTCTTCTAGCCCTTCCTTGCACGCAGAGTGCTCATGCTCTGGCCATCCAGAACAGCATGTGCTTCCTTGAACAAGCTGTCTTTTATGCCTCTATGCTGTCTCCTCTGCTGGGGATACTTTCTCCTATGTTGTTTGCTTGGTAAAATCCTACATGTTCTTCAAGACCTGCATGTCAGTTGCTCTGTGGAGCCCTCTGTGCCTGCCCCTCAGCTCTCTATTTTCCTTCTCTCTGTCCCCACAGCACTCTGGATGACTCGACAATGTCTCTTTTTAGCTTGCACTGTATTTGTTTGCATGTCTATGTTCTTTTGTGGACCTTGTCTTTTCCCTGCTGTTCCTGGCACTAGCATGGCACCAAGGAGGTGTGTGTTAATCCCTGGTATCTTTTGTTTTATACCCGACTTTGTCCTCAACCCAAACAACCTAAAGTGGTTTATGGTGATGTCCACCATACAATGGTCCTGGAAGATGGGTTTGATGCTTAATAAACGAACAACGCTCTACCCTCATGAGGATTTTCTTCTTTTTCTTGGTAGTGCTTATGCCCAGGGTGTTGTTTCTCTGCATACTGGGCTTCTCAGCATTCTTTGCAGATGTGCCGGGGCTGGGGTTTCGAGCACTCCATCGTCTGCCACCAAACAACTCCACAGCATGAGCCAAAGTTGGGCCTTCATACCGTCCATCCTCCTGTGAAAGAACCACATGGTGAATACAATAGGAAGCACCAAGCAATGGGGAAGTAAACACATTAATGTCTCCCAGAAAATTCCAAGAGGTGGAAGAGCACAGATGGCCACAGAATAATAATGATCTGGCCACCCAAGTGGCCCTGTTTTCTAACTCACAAGATTCTCTGTCAGGAATTTCATCATGTCCCCTGTTGTCTTGGTCACATCCCTGCTGAGTTCCAGTGACATACTTTAATATATCAACTGGGGAACAAAAACTTCCCATCCCATTTATAGAGGTTAAATTGCAGAACTACCACTGTAGGAAAATTCATTTAGACTTACTTTGCAAATTAGGTCCTTGGAGATCTTGGAAGGGAATGGGGCAGGGTATCAATCTAAGTAAAATCAAGTTGTATTTGTCCATTATTGCCAGGTAGGTTTTCACCCAGTTTGATGCTTGGGACTGTCTGACTTGAAATACAGGGTGCGTGACATGCATGAAATTCCCTTTGAAGGGCCCCAGGGAGCTCCTAAAATAGCTGGGCTGCCATCCCTTTGAGTGGCTGAAATCCAAAGATACGGCGCCCATGGGACTCAGAACACCATATATATTAGGATGCTGTGAGCAGCAGCAACACACTCAAGGGGCAGGCAATGGTTCACAGTAGCTACTAAGGCAACTCTGTGTAACATCCTGTAAGTAACAGCAGGGATCTATTAATTAAACAATTGTCAATGATTCTCCCCATAAGTCAGTTAATAAAACCACAAAAAGTTGCCTATGAGCTAAAGATGATATTGATATTTCATGCATTGTATAAGAGGGCTCTTTAAAAATTAATTTCAATGTACTGTCTTTACTCTTCAAAAACATTTAAGGCTGGCTCTCCTTTGCAGTTCCAAAGAAGTGCTTATAGATAGATTTTGCTTTGTTGCAGAACATATGCAAAGAACAAAGAAGCTTTGTGTGTGTGTGTGTGTGTGTGTGTTTGTGTGTCTGTGTGTGTGTGTGCTTGCTCCTTCAGCCTAATGTTTAATAACTGATTTTATGACTTGTGCATTCCCACTTCCTGCATCCTATTATGGATCCCAGGATGCTGAATAACTTGGGTACTTGACAAAGAAACCTTTTGGTTACCTCTTATAGAGGAACATTGTGACTTATGCCTGTCCATGATCTGTTCCTCCCTTTTCTAACCATACCCCAATTTTACTTTAACTGTCTCTTCTCCACTGGATATAGTCTCGATAGGTGTGCCAATCAAGCTGAAATATCCTCCTTTGACCAATGATTGGCATATCATCCCAATAAGCCAATCAGAATCCCCTTCCTGGAGCAGGGTTCTTGAATGCAGTGATGGAGAGAATGAAAATGGTTGGAGAGCAGTCCACCTGCTGGAGGCCTGCTGAAGAGAGTCCCTGCTAACAAGTCACTGGGAGCGACTCCAAGTTGGAATGAACATTTCATGAATGAAACCTAATGGATAGGTTTTAACTACCATTTTGAATAACATACTCTGAATCTGAAAGAAGAGTAACACTTTTATTTATGGATTTTAACCAACGCATCTTTAAAAGCTTAATAGGCCCATTATAGTTTACATGTAAAATAATTGGCACCATTAACCTCTACTGCTTTGATTTTTCTAATTTCAGAACATCCCAATATGGGTCAAACTTTACCACTAACAGAAATATGTTTAGGTCAGGAAAACGAAGGATGCCTTTGTTTAGTTTTTAAAGGAAACTTTCTGAGAAGTAAAATGTAGTTTTAATCTTTCTTTTGTTTTACACAAAATAATAAACTTGTTTGGGATAGATGAAGGATATACTTTCTTCTTTTTTTTTTTCTTAGAGGTGGAGTCTCCCTCTGTTGCCCAGGCTGGAGTGCAGTGGTGTGATCTTGGCTCACTGCAACCTCTGCCTCCTGGCCTCTCCTGCCTCAGCTCCCAAGTATCTGGGATTATAGGTGTGTACCACCACACCCAGCTAATTTTTGCATTAGTAGAGATGGGGTTTCACCATGTTGGTCAGGCTGGTCTCGAACCCCTGGCCTCAAGTGATCCACCCGCTTCAGCCTCCCAAAGTTCTGGGATTACAGCTCTGAGCCACCGCACCCGGCCTACCTTCTTTCTTTTAATGTGGGAGATGGACTACCATAAGTGAAGGCACATATTCAATTTTAGAAAACAGTTTTTTTGTTTTTGTTTGTTTCTTTTTTCTTTTTGTTTTTTCTTTTTTTGAGACGGAATCTCGCACTCTTGCCCAGGCTGGAGTGCAGTGGAGAAAACAGTTTATGTGAAAGTTGAAGATTAGAAAATAGATTCTTTAAAATATATCCATGCACTGTTACCTCTTGGCATATCTTTGTGTGTGACATTTTCAAGACCATTAAACTAACCTGTATCCTTTAAATAAATCTCTTTTTCCCCCCATAAAGATAGCCAGAATCTGTTTTTTGCTTATAACCAAAGATATTTACCTGGTAATCCCATATTTAACTTTCTTAGCCTCCCAGAGCTCCTTCCAAATACCCAGGATTATGGGCCATCAGTTCTGTCCATGACAACCTTGGGCCAAAGCTCAAGATATTGGTCTTTCCTCTACACCCCACATCACATCAACGTCTCTGCACAGTTTACTTTCTTGGATTTTCCTGTATTTTTCCTAGGCTTCTCTACAAATGTTATTACTTCTTCTTGTCTTTTGTGTTATCTCTTGTTACTACTTCCATCAGTAGTACTCAAATACTTGTAGTATTTGAAAGTAACTCCACTTACATTTACCACATGAGGAAATTCTAATGTCAGAAAGATTATTTTCTATATAAGCACTTCCCAAGCTAGAGATTAAAAAATCCCCTTATAGAGCTGTTAACAGAAGTTTGGAAAAACCCAAACAGTGTTTCACAAATTTCTTTAGCTTATAGATAAATTTAAATAGTTTTTTTTTTTTTTTAACTTTAGGGCATCTGAGAGAATTTAATTTTCTAAGAGGTATTATAAATCACCAATACAGATATTAAACATTAACAAAAGACTTGATCTTTTGTTCTCTAAGTACTAAGTTAGCATCTTCTTGGTGATCACTGAGTCAATTTGGGAACTGGTTTATATGATGAGAAAATGATCAGTCCATTGGTCTTTCCCACTTTTTTCTTTTGAAAGAAATCTTGAGTATCTGTTTCTAAGGCATGTTGCCCGACTTCGTAAATGGCTCATGTAGAGAGAGCAGTGTCAAGGAATAACATCACCTATATTTCAGAAGTGGTTGAGGAGTATGAGCTGCTTTGCCTCTACACTGCAACATCTTGGTTCTGTGCAGGGGTGGTAGGGGAGGGTGGAGCTGTGTTTGCAGCTGGGTAGGACTGAGTCTTCTCTAGGTCACTTCTGTCTCTGTTCCAGCAGCAGCTCTTACCTCTTAATCTACTGTTCGTGGTCTCAGCTGGTGCCTCCTTCAGTAAAAGCTGAAGAGTGCTAGGGTAAATGAGAAACCAAGTACCTCTTCTGTATTAATTCAGTGACCTATGCTACAAGCTTGAGAAGGAGACAAATGGAACAACTGAACTACACAGACTGTGACAGGAATTATAATTAAGCTTAAATACTGGTCTATGTCCATGTTTGATGAATTTTCCTGATTCTAGAAGGCCAAGGAATACTTGTAATTAAAAATTGATATTCACAGTAGCTCCTGAAGACTTTTTTCTTTCTTTCCCAGCTGAGTGCACTGAAAGCTCCCTGTGGAGTACACAGGAAGCAGGTATTTTGTTTTCTTTTTTTTTTTTCTTTTTGAGACAGAGTCTTGCTCTGTCACCCAGGCTGGAGTGCAGTGGCATTATCTTGGCTCACTGCAACCTCCACCTCCCGGGCTCAAGTGATTCTCCTGCCTCAGCCTCATTAGTAGCTGGGATTACAGGTGCATGACTAATTTTTTATATTTTTAGTAGAGGTGGGATTTTGCCATGTTGGCCAGGCTGGTCTCGAACTCCTGACCTCAGATGATCTACCTCCTCAGCCTCCCAAAGTGCTGTGATTACAGGCGTGAGCCACTACACACGGTCAGGTATTTTGTTTTCCATTTTAGATGAGTTAACTAAAACTGGCTTTGTGCTGTGTAACATTAGGATAATTGTGTACATAGGACTATCTGCTTATTAATTAATCAAGTTAGTCACTCAGGATATGGTCTCTACTCATAATCACGGCATGGGTGTAGGGAAAGAAGAAAGAAGGGTCATTACATGTGCCTTGTCTAATTTCCTGGGGCAACAAATGTTTTTAATTGTCAGAAATGTATTCGAACTGTGACAAGTACATGAAATCAGCCATTTGAGTAGTTCAAGTGGTAGTTCTATTTGTTCTGTGACAATACAAAAGATATTTCTTTTTGCCGTGAAGATAGAAAAGCATAGCAAAGAAAAACTGAATACTTTGATACAACTCATTTGAGAATGACACTTCAAGTGTCACCTGCTTGTGGAGTTTAAGACTCAATTTCCAAACAATCTGTACCCTCTTTTCCCCAAAGGATGCTACTCTGGTTATGCCTGTGTCTCTTCTATCTCATTCAGCCCAGCCCTGTTGCCACCCTAAACTATAGTGCTAGAGTACCTGATAACATAGGGTTAATGAAAGACTAACTCACTCAATGTAAGCAGCTGACTGTGACAAACTGCCCACTAAGGGCAGCTGCCCCTACAAACCTAGTAAAGAAGAACTCCACATGAGAATTATCCCACATTTGGGAAAATTTCTTTCAACCTTAAAGAAATTAACCCCTCACCTCTACAATTAGGCAGCAGTACACAGTAAGTTAAAGAACTCTCCAAAAGTCACATAGCATGTTAGGAAATGAACCAGGATTTTAATTCTGATAGGGACAGTTTTCAATGTATCAGCTAGTCACTAACTAATAATAAAAGTATTCAGATAACAATGCTTTCCATTGAACCTTGAGTAAGTGAAAATGCTTATATTAACTGGTTTCTTTGCAGATGGGAGAACTACAATGACCCTGGGACTATTTTTATGTAATATAATACAACATATACAAATATAATATAAAATAAAAACAGTGGCCAGGGTCATTGTAGTTCTCCCATCTGCAAAGAAACCAGCTAACATAAGCATTTTCACTTACTATAAAATCTAAGTAAAGTGTATTTCATACAAAATACAAATAGGACCACCTGTGAGTGCAGACACTATTCTTCATACATACGAATTATACTGTGGCTTTACACATATTAACTTTTTTTTTTTTCTCTGAGAGAGTCTCGCTCTATCACCCAGGCTGGAGTGCAGTGGTGCGATCTTGGCTCACCACAACCTCTGCCTCCTGGGTTCCAGCGATTCTCCTGCCTCAGCCTACTGAGTAGCTGGGATTACAGGCATGTGCCACCATGCTCGGCAAATTTTGTATTTTTAGTAGAGACGGGTTTTCACCACATTGGCCAGGCCGGTCTTGAACTCCTGACCTTGGGTGATCTGCCCATCTCGGCCTCCCAAAGTGCTGGGATTACAGGCGTGAGTCATTGCCTCAATTAATTCTCACAGCCACCCTGTAAGCAGGTGTTATTATTTTCATTTTATAGAAAAGGGGATCGGGGTACCAAGAGGTTAAGTAAAAACTGCCCAAGGTCACCACAGGTAGTAACTGTCAGAGCTGGGAGCATGAACTTGGTGGTCTGGTCACCAAGTGTGTGCTCTTGAGTATTACGCTGGTGAGGAAAGAGGGATGGCTGTGCCCCTTACCTGATAGAGGCTGACGTACTGTTTCCGCAGCCACTGCTGTCTTTGGTCAGGGAATTTCCTCATCTTTCTCACAGCTCTAGTGAGTTCCAACAATCCGCTGAAGAGCATTTTAGCTGTGTGCTTTGGTGCCACGAAGTGCAATAATCTATTGTCCGTGGTCTGAAGCCCATAGAGCAGTGTCACACCAGTCTCTGACAGGAACATGCTACCCAGTTTGTTCTGAACACACACAGTGTGTATATCAATGCCAGGGTGGCCCATGAATACAGCCTTCACTGCAAAAAGATCCAAGACCCCTTCCGTCAGGCCACTTAATCCAGCATTGCCCAGTAGTGGGAATTTTCCAGGCTCAGCTGTGTTATTAAGTACACCAAGTTTTGCTTTAGTGCTGGCTGGGGAGGCAGTTGTGGGCTTTACCCAGGTCAAGGTGCTATTGTCAGGCTGAAGCTGGAGGAAGCAGCGGGCAGAGAGGTGTGTGTCCTGGTCGTAGTGGATGACCGTGGCACCCTGCAGCAGGAACTGGTGCACATCGGCTTGGATGGACAGCACATACCATGGGATGAGCTCCGTTCCATGGTCGAAGGCCTTCTGTGAGTCCTCTAAACCATGAGAGTCATATTCTTTGGATTGCTCAAAGATATCATTGTCTGAATCCAACAAATCTCCAATTATAAACCTGAAGGAAAGAAACAGCAATTTGGTTTGTCCTATAATCAAAAGTGAGAACAACCCAAAGCCATTTTCACTGACACTAGACTTCATTTTTCATCCCACTATGAATTCAAATTAGCATAGGAAATACAAAATACTAAATAGCACAGAGTAACTTTTAATAACCGAGGCTGGGTGTGGTGGCTCATTCCTGTAATCCCAGCACTTTGGGAGGCCAAGGAGGGTGGACCACTTGAGGCCAGTAGTTCAAGACCAGCCTGGCCAACATGGTGAAACCCTATCTCTACTAAAAATACAAAAATCAGTCAGGCATGGTGGCATATGCCTGTAGTCCCAGCTACTTGAGAGGCTGAGGCAGGAGAGTTGCTTGAACCTGGGAAGTGGAGCTTGCAGTGAGCTGTGATCGCGCCACGGCACCCCAGCCTGGGTGACAGAAAAAAAAAAAAATTTCGAGTAACTTTTTATAACTGTATTCTAATATTCTTTATAACTGTATTCTTATCGTTAGCAAGGTATCTGACCATAAGCATAAGAAAACAACTACTAGATGAGTTACTGTATTTTTATTCTCAACAACAATAATCTTTATTATGTACTAGTTTTCCCTCTTGTGTCAGGAACTGTGTTAAATACTTTATGTACATTTTTTGTACTAAATCCAATCTACTTGCAAGGTAAGTTTTATTATTCTTTTTCTACCTATGAGGAAACTGAGGTTCAGAAAGGGAAAGTAATTTACTGAAGGTAACCCATCTCAGAAGAGACCAAGCCAAGGTAAGGTTTTGGTCTAACTTCATAGCCTGGGATTTTCATTGTTAGGCTTGTTTGCCTTCAATTAAATCATAAACAAAAGTCATGATCTGAATATACTGGGGCTAAAATAGGTAAAAACAAGACTTAACCGGCTGGCCGAGAAGTACCTCTGTTAAAAATAAAATACAATTAGTTCAAAGATACTCCTTTGAAAGAAAGTAGGCAGATTGCTTGAGCCCAGAAGTTTGAGACCAGGCTGGGTAACGTGGTAAGATCATAGCTCTACAAAAAATACAAACATTGGCTGAGTATGGTGGCATGCCTGTAGTCCCAGCTATTCAAGAGGCTGAGGTGGGAGGATTGCTGGAGCCTGGGAGGTGGAGTCTGTAGTGAGCTGTGATGGCACCGTTGCACTCCAGCCTGGGCAATAGAGCAAGACCCTGTCTTAAAAAATAAAAATAAATGAAATTTAAAAAGGACACTCCTTGGGAAATATGATCACGGTGGCCAGATAAGTAAAACAGTTCTCTTGGACTCAACGTTAGATTTCTACTCTCTGTGTGCGTGTGCGTAGGTGTACACAGAAAAGGCTAGTCTGCATAGAAAATTTAGCACGTTCCTTCCACTGAGTCAGGAACCTGGATTATTTGAGCCAAGAGAATCAAGGAGCAGTGAAGGCAAGGGATTGCTTCTTTTTTACCTGGCCACCTTGGCAGGAACCTGCCCAAGAGTCTCATTCTTTTCAAAGCATAGGAAGTTGTTAGTAAGATCAAGGTTTCTGCTGTTTGGTCCACAGACATCACTAGCAAAGTAGTGAGTAAAACTGTGAAGGAGCTGGTACATAGGCTGGTCCATGTGTCTCCAGGAAGGAAGGCTCTCATGCTCAGGAGACACTTGGGCCACCTACTGCCTCTTGATGAGGCAACGACAGTATCATGGGGCTTGTTGACACTCCTCAGTTTAGATTGTTGTCCCTGAACAAGATTATCATTCTTGCTTTCAAACAGCAGGTTCTACCTCCTTGCCCCACACGTGGATATTCTTTTAAAAAAAAGTCTACCAGAAATATTGAATTTTAGTGTCTCACAAATCTGATGGTGACAAAATCCATTTCAGAGCACCATACAAGAAATAGCCAAAAGTCCAACAACAATAAAATATATGCCTAGATTTTGGTGTATTCATGCAATGTCATTCTGTACAGCAATGAAAATGAATAAGCAATAGCTAACTACATGAAATAACACAAATTGTAAGCAAGACACACAAGAATGTATATGATATGTATTTGTGATACATAAATACATACATTTATGTAAATGTCAATTACAAAACCAGGTGAAACTACTATACTATTTAGGAATGCATATTAGTAGAAAAACTACAAAGAAAAACAAGATGTTATTGTAAAACTTATAATAGTTTTCTCTAGGGGGAAGCTGGTAATAATTGGGAAGGGAAATAAGTAGTTTAGGGGTGCTGGCAATGTTCTAACCCTGGGTGCTAGTTATACTCAGTCACTTGATAATTATTCAAATACATTGTTTCAATAAACTTTTAATTTTAGGATAGTTTTAGACTTATAGAAAATTCCAAAGAACATATACCTCACACAAAAATGTCCCTATTAATATCTTATATTAGTCTGGGATATGTGTCATAATTCGTGAACAAATCCTAACACATTATTACTAATTAAGGTCCACATTTTATTCAGATTTTCTTAGTTTTTACCTAGTGTCCCTTTTCTCTTCCAGGATCTCCCATTACATTTACTTGTCAGGTCTCCTTAGGCGATGACAGTCTCTCCTTGTTTTAGGTGCTCTTGACAGTTTGGAGGAGTACTGCTCAGGTATTTTGTGGAAGGTCCCTCAATTAGGACTTGGCTGATATTTTTCCCATAAGTAGATGCAGGTTATGGATTTGGGGAAGGAAGACCATAGAGGTAAAGTGTCATTCTTATCACATCATGTTGAGAGCACCCACTACCAACATGACTTCTCCCTGGTGATACTGACACTGATCACCCGGCTGAGGACCTGTGTGTCATGTGCCACTGTACAGTTACTACTATTATTATTAACTCATTTCCATACTCTACTCTTTGGAAAAAAGTCGCCATGCCCAGCTCACTCTTAAGGCGTGGGGAGTTATGTTGCACTTCCTTGAAGGTGAAGAATCTACCTAAGTTATTGGAAATTCTTTTGCACACAAGATGGATCTCTTCTCCCCCATTTGTTAGTTTATTTATCATTTACTTATATCGGTATGACCTCATGAATATTAAAACTTTGGGTGATTGATAATGTGATATCACTTTATTTATTTTATTGTTGTGGCCATTGGGAGCTCTTCCTGTTGGCTCTTGCATTCCTTTCACAGCTCCCATCACTGTGTTTCTTTTGAGCACTTCCTTACTACAACAAGATTCTCCAGGCTCATCTTGTATATTTTCTGCCCCAGTCCTAGAATCAACCACTGTAGGAGAAACCTTGCCCCCCTTTCTTGAAGAATGGTATTAGAAACCAAGATCTGGGCCGGGTGCAGTGACTCACACCTGTAATCCCAGCACTTTGGGAGGCCAAAACAGGTGACCCTCTTGAGGCCAGGAGTTCAAGACCAGCCTGGCCAACGTGGTGAAACCCCATCTCTACTAAAAATACAAAAATTAGCTGGGCGTGGTGGCAGGCACCTGTAGTCCCAGCTACTTGGGAGGCTGAGGCACAAGAATTGCTTGAACCCAGGAGGCTGAGCTTGTAGTGAGCAGTGAGCTGGCACTGTGCCACTGGATTCCAGCCTGGGCAACAGAACAAGACTCTGTCAAAACAACAACAACAACAACAACAACCACAACAACCACCACCACCACCAAGATCTGGGGTTACATTATATTTTAAACTCTTTTCCTAATGTTACTTCATATTATGAATTAATATTACTTCATTCACTTCATAAAAAGTGAAATAAAAAAATCATTTGCGTCTTATTTAGCTCCATCCCTCTGAAATTGCTCTCGGTAACACTGGAAAACCAATACTTATGTCCTTGTACACAATGGCTTCATATATGCCTGCTGCAGTCATCCTGGGTTTAATATTAAACATCACCACCTGTTTGCTGTGTGACCTCATTAAAACACTCAACCTCTCTGAGCCTCACTATTAGATGGCAAAAAGACAATGCTCATCTCATAGAATAATGGTGAAGATCAAATAAAATAACAGTTGGAAAGCACTTAGCACAGCGCCTGTCTTGGTAAAGTATACTCATTAAATATAGGAAGACCAATTCCTTGCACTTTTCCTTTCTCACTTCCTCTTCTCTAGGCTATCTCGGCCCAGCCGTTCCTCTAGAGGGGCTTTCTTTTTTTTCTTTTTGGAGAAGGAGTCTTGCTCTGTTGCCCAGGCTGGAGTGCAGTGGCATAATCTCAGCTCACTGCAACCTCCGCCTCCCGGGTTCAAGTGATTCTCCTGCCTCAGCCTCCCAAGTAGTTGGGATTACAGGTACCCGCCACCACACCCAGCTAATTTTTGTATTTTTAGTAGAGACGGGGTTTCACCATCTTGGCCGGGCTGGTCTTGAACTCCTGACCTTGTGATCCACCTGCCTTGGCCTCCCAAAGTGCTGGGATTGTAGGGGTGAGCCACCACGCCCGGCCAAGGAACTTTCTTCCGGGACCATTTCCACATTCTCCATGTCCTACTTCTTGTTATTTTAAGAGCAAAAAGGATTCAATTGGTGAGTGTTAGTACCCATTAAAATACAACATGTAAATTTGGACATAGAACTTCTGATTTTAATCTAACAAGATAAATGGTGTTTTCCATATTCCATGTAATTTAAGTTCTGAGTTAAGTCAAGCATGTTCCAGTGAACTACTACAAGCATTATAAAAAAATAGTGTCTGGAAAGAAAAATTATAAGGCTTTTCTGGAGCCTGTTTCTGCTGCTCAGAGATGAGGTAAGCTGGGAGAGAGGGGACGCTGTCTTTCTTGGAGTCAGTTTTTATTTTAGAATGCAAAAAAGAACTAATGCCAGATGGTAATAATTCCATTAAAAAGCAATCTTCCAGGGACTAATGCTCAAAATAAAATTGACAATTGTTCGTAATGAAATAAGTTCATTTCAAGCAGGAAACTAGTAGCTTTTGTCTCTTAGATGATATAGTGAATGTTATGCAATTTTGTGTCTGATTCTCTTAGAAGATAATTTCCTGTGAGTTTACAAGAAGGGATAAGGTAGAATGTTAAGACTTATTTAGGAACTAAATAATGTTAACCGAAGATCAAAGATGTGGTTTACCAGCAAAGAAAATACCTTATCAAACTCAGGTTGTATGACTTAAGGAGAGGACCAAGGAGTAAAAATAGAAGAAAGGTTTTTATCCTACTCCTAAAAAGCTTCCATGGTATCCTTCAGTTAGAAACCATAGACAGATAAACACTTGTCTAATTTCCCTGATGAAAATTTTACACTGGGTGATTGACAGGTATTTGTTAACCTGGTTAAATATTTTCTTTGTAAGGGTTCGTTTGCTTCCTGCAAATTTAACATTATCCCTTGAACATGAATCACCACGTGATAAACAAGCCTAATTTGATTTTTTAAGATAGAAGTAAACCTATGTCCTTTCCAAAGGCTCTTGCTACAGCTGTTCTCTCTAATAAAATCTAGTGTTTTTAATGCTCTCTTCTGGAAAATTCTTGCTTTTAATTAACCTAGCACCTTCCTTGACTATAAGCATTCTCTTATTATATCTAAGTAGTTTGTGGGTTTTGGAACCAGCCTGCCTGAATTGAAATCCTGGCCCTGCTACCTATGAGAGTAAAATGGAACTGTCACGAAGATTAAATAATTTAATCTATGGAAAGAATTTAGGGCAGTGTTTGCTTAAACATAGGCTCTCAATAAACATTAGCATCTTAAATATTGCTAATATTGTGGTCTGGCTTGAGTTTACTTAGTATTATAGAACAAAGCCATCCATACAAATGGAGATTCTCTGTAAAAATAGAGTCCAAGTTTCAAGTTGGGATTTAAGTGAGAAACAAGCCTAAGGTGAAAGTTGTGCAGGTAGTGGGAAAATGGCCTTTGTTACAAATCACAGACGCAAGATGGGTCTGAGGTGTTGGCCAGAGAAGTAGAAAGAGAGACAAATACAGAATCCCAGGTATCCCCAGCAAAGCCGGGGAGTGAGACTGTATGAAAGTCTGGGCTGGGCTGAGGCAGCTGGTACAGATAAAGGATGTTGTGAGTTGGGCATTGGTAAGGCTGAGGCCTGCCTGCATCTTTCCCCGTGGAGAATAACTGATTTCTTATCATTTTATGATTTGGGACATCCACATGCATACTCGTGTGTGTGTAGTTAATCCTGGTAACTATTATCTTTTCTCAGATATTCTGCTTAGCTTTCTTTTTTTCCTATCCCTGTGGGGTTGGATTATCGTCCAGGCGCGTCTCTAATGAGGCTATTGCGATAGAAGGACACAGAAAATACCTCTTTGCAGTAAGGGAGAGGAGGATGACTGAGGGTTCTTCTGAAATGTTGACTGCTACCAAGGGTGTCCACACCTAAGTGCTGGAGCCCCCTGTATTAGTCCATTTTCACACTGTTATAAAGAACTGCCCGAGACTGGGTAATTTATGAAGGAAAGAGGTCTAATTAACTCACAGTTCAGCATGGCTGTGGAGGCCTCAGGAAACTTACAATCATGGTGGACGGTGAAGGGAAAGCAAGGCACCTTCTTCACAAGGTGGCAGGAAGGAGAATGAATGCAGGAGGAACAACCACACACTTATAAAGCCATCAGATCTCCTGAGAACTCACTATCCTGAAAACACATGGGAGAAACCGCCCCCATGATTCAATTACCTCCACCTGGTCTCTCCCTTGACACGTGGGGATTATAGGGATTACAATTCAAGATGAGATTTTGGCTGGAGGCACAGCCAAACCATATCACCCTCAGAACTTCAGCTTGGCATTTTAAGGGTGTGATGCACACATTAATCATGATAGCCACCATTTATATTGGCACTTAGAGTGTGCCGTGCATTTTGCTTAATTTATATGCATCTCTCACATAATCCTCACAAAAACCCTATCAAGTAGTATTGTCATTTCCGGTTTACAGATGACAAAACTGAGGCTTAGTAAGATTCAGCTACCTACCTAGGTGACAGAAATAGTAAGAGGTGGTGTCAAAATTCAGTCCCAGGCAATATGACTGGAAGGTTTGAGTTCTTAATCAGTTCAAGCAGCCTCCATTGTAGGTTTCTGTCATCATCTACTTATATCTCATTTCTCCAAATGTACAAATCCTTCTTAAGGTGCAGCATGCCAAAGAGGGTCAACAATATTGAAAATGACGACAATAAGAACTTGCAGCTCCTATATGACTCTATACTCTTCTCTACACACCTTCATACTCCTCATTTCTATTTCCCAACAATGGTGCCGCATGCTACTCTTAGGTCTCCATGCCTTTGTATGTTTTTAAACATACAAATACATAGCTTATTTATTCTTTAGGCTCATAAACAAAAAAGTAATTATTAATGAGCATTATAATTCATATGAAATGTAATTGCAATGCTTTCAGAATTCAGATGTTCCTAATCTTCAGGAGTTAGACATAAAAAGAGGCTGAGGTTAGCCCCTCTACAATCAAAAGAAATGCCTTAAACATTGCAGGACAAAGGATCCTCCCCTGTGACTGAACAAATGGTGAGGCTCATGACCCAGCTCTACTGTTTATTAGTCAGACAAGTGACTTCAGCTCGCTAGGCACAACTTCTTCATCTGTAAAGAAGTCAGATAAGCCTACTTGAAGACCCCATTGACATTTCAAGATTTTTTCAGCTCAATTCCCTCCCTGCTGAGATCTTGGAGTTTGTTTTGTTGTTGTTGTTGTAGAGACAGGGTTTCACCATGTTGCCCAGGCTGCTCTTGAATTCCTGGGCTCAAGTGATCTACCTGCCTTGGCCTCCCAAAGGGCTGGGATTACAGGCCTAAGCCACTGGGCCCAGCAAAAAGAAATCTTGAACTTTTTATAATCAGTTTTTGAGGTTTCTATGAGTGTTTCTAGTGGTTTTCTGGCAGAAGTAGCTGTGAGGTTTGTGAAGAATTATAAGAGCACCCTGTAGGTGGGGTAAACCAAAGGACCATGAGATTGTCCCTTCTTTCTTTGCTGTAGTTTTCTCAGGGCTGGTGGTTGCCAAGTGAACAGGGGCTAGAGGTTGCTGTTTGTAGAGTCTCTGTTTCAGTCAGATCAACAAAGCACAGCTCCTATGGGCTTTTCAATCTGCACGTCTTTGGCAGACATAACCCTGCACTGGACATTTTAACATGGGGCTCTCAATCAGGAATGGATTCCCAAGTCCCGGCAAATGGCCACAGAAATAGTGCTTGCTGATCTGGTTTTGGTGAATTCCATTAAACAGTCCTACCACCTATCTTGTGTGTTGAGGTTCCTTTCAGAGTAGCAGTCACTTGAGGTAAGGAAGCTATCACTGGCACTTAAGTACACAAGTTTCAAAGTGAGGATTTCAATATGACTTCACAGGTTTTATAAAAGAAATATTTGCATTTTTGTGTTTTTCTCCCCTTCTAAGAGTGCTCGCAGCAGGGTTTGGAAAATGGGCAGTGGAAGAGAAATGTTCTTAGGATGTAGAAGATAAAATGATTAGGAAGAAGACAAGAGACTGTGGAGAAAATTAGAGACAACAATTTCATAACAGGTGAAAATGATGCAAGAAAGTTACCACTTGAAGGAACTCCAAGGGAAAGGAAAGGATAGTCTAGGGGTCTGACACTCAGTAAAAGTGGCAGTCCTGAAGGTATTTTAGAAAGGTCAAATGACATACACACACGCACAAACACACACACAGCCCCAGATGAAGGTTATTGTAAAAAAAGCCATATGAAATTCATTATTTTATCTATTTCTATCCGATAGGATTTAAGGAAGGAATTTCAGCCAGATACAGTACGAGGAAAAGGCATTTTTCTCCCAAACATCTGTTTAATTTTTCTTACAAATATTGTGAAACTTATAAAGAATTGTGATTTCCTCTTTCCTGTTACTGCTAGTAATCTCAGAACAAAATGTAGTCACTCTATAGACTATATAACATACATTTTTGTATGTTTTATTTTGTCCTATTCTTATTTTTCTTTAATATCCTCAATTATTCATATTTATTCTTAAAAGCATCTACAAAATCTTTTATTGGAAGAAATAGATATATACATAGATGCTGAGAGACAGAGAGAGAGAGAGAGAGATTAAGAACTTAAATGGCTCTGAGAGGCTTTCTGTGCAGATGTGCTTATTTGTAGAGGTCTTCTCTCTATGTATAGATTGCCACTAATGTTAGCAACCTGTTAAGTGAAAAATCTTTGAAACAATCTCTGAACAACTGGAATTACTGAACAATTAAAAAACCTGCAGATGCCTTGTGTGTGTAGGGTTAATTTTACCTCAACTTACAGAGCAGCGTTTCTCAAAGTGAGATAATTAACCCTCGACTTAGAATCACCCAGAGGTTGGGAGAGGTAAAAATACTGATTTCTAGATATCACCCAGACCTAACTAAGTCAGTAGATTTGATTTAAAAATATCTTAATACCCACCCCAGTACCCCACCCAAGAATTAAAAAAACCACTGTTACAAAAACTAGGAAATAAAAGATCACAGCTCTCCTCCTGAAATTTAATAATTTAATGTGTTGAATTCTTAGAAACGGCAGGATAGCTCTAGGTTTGTTTGCTTGTTTTTTTTTTTTTTTTTTTTTTTAAAGGAGTAATAGATGGTAAGAAGTTAAATTATGAGCAGTAATTTTAGAACAAAGCAGCAAAATGAGAGAAGTAAATTTGAATTCGGAATTGGTAAAGTTTGAAGATAAAGAAGTGTGGCTTAATGATAAAAGTGGCAGGTTTTGATGAAGTGTCCATCTGAAACTAAGCTGAAGTAGGAAAGAACTCATTAACAGGAAAAAAGAAGACATGAGCATTCCTCACTTTTAACGTGTAAAACTTACTGCCATCGGCTTTTATCCTTCAAGGAACTTTTCCTGGAGCTGTTCCCTTCACTGGGGCTGTCCTCCTCGTCTGTCTCCAGACTTCGACTGCAGCTCCGGATGACCTGAAAGATGCTGTTGACAGTGGTCTCCTTCTCCGAATTCTTTAAGCCATTTTGTCCCACTCGTTGTAAGAAATTATCTTGTCCACTGTAATCTGCTACAAACTACAGAAAAATATATCGAGAATTTGCTATTGCAACTTAATGTGCCTGGATAACCTACTTGGCTAGGGAAAAGAAATCATAACGTAATAAATAATGGCATTTGTGCCTATTTTATGGGAAAGAAAACAAGAGCCTCCAGGAAAAACATTTTTTCATTTCACCACATGAAATATCAAAATTCACCCTTGTTTCCACTGAGACAACTTTAATCCCTCTAGGAATCGACACTCCACTTCAAATTTAAAACACAAAAAACAATATTATTTCAGGGCTCCCTAAGGAGAAGTTTAGCCAATTTGCAGAGGAAGGGCATGGTTATTTTATCCTTATAGTGAGAATTGAGAAAAACCATGAGTAAAGTATGCTATTCTACGGAACCAGATAAAATGACTGGGCCCAAGCAAAACACTGAGAAGAGGTGATGTTTTGCTTTATTGCTCATGTGTTGTATAATAACACAGTGGCTTCTTCCTAGTTTTTGAGCTCTTTAAGCTCTTATTGTTTGTACAGTTGATCAGGAAGCTTCTCCCATCAGAGGTGAGAGCTGTGTCCGGGATAAGAGATGTGGAGTTCCCTCTTCTTAAGACGTGAGGAAGCTGGAGGGGTGTGGCCTGGGAGGCTTCCTTTAAGCGTTCTCCTCCATTTCTTGCCCTTTTATCCTAGCTCATAACCCAGAGAGATGCGGTGGTGCTGCCTGTACCTGTCAGGGGTTCTTAAGTCTTCCTGATATCAGGTGATGCCTTTGCTCCCAGGTGACACAGAAGAGGCTGAAGGTTGAAGAGAGTCTTCCCACTCCATGGAGAAGGCGTGTACATGACTGTGTGTGTGTGTGTGTGTGTGTGTGTATGTGAGAGAGAGAGAAACATCAGTAGTAGGTTCTGTCATCATGGCAGGAATAATCCTAGATTTGGGTTTGGTCCCAGGTAAGGGACTTCTCAAAATCTCCATAAGCTTCTTTCCGTTTTAGTCACTTCTTTCATTTTTAAACACCTTAGAGAGAGGTTTCCTTATCTTTTCCCTCCAGTTTCTCAATTCCCCGTCTCTCCAATGCCCAATGCCTTGGGTCAAAGCTCACACTATCCCTTCTGCTCTGGGAATCAGGAACAGGAGGCAATGAACCTGGGAGGAACGAGGCTCTGGGGATCAGGAGCCTGGAACTTGTCTCTACATGCATCTTCAGGCTCCCTAGCATCTTCCCACAAAGGATGAAAATAAAGCAGTTTTTTCTTCCACTGATGTGGAAAACTTAATACTGTCATTGGACTTTCTTTATCTCCTGCATCCAGACATTCCCACCCAATAAGAAAAACCTGTCAATCTTTAAAAACCACCAGAAAACAACGCCCTTTTGACTTGTACTTACACATTACACCTAATACATTAAAACTAATTTCACAATACTATGTCCCACACAGTGCTAGTTGACATTCTTTTCCACAGAACTTCCAAGGATCTATGTGCTACCCAGAAACAATATAACAATTATTAACCTTGTGTTCAATCAGTGATCATTTCTTTGGTGAGCACAGACAGGGCCTGATGAGACAGCCAGCAACAGTGGTTCTTCAGGCCAGGATGATTGTGAAAGGCCTTACCTCTAAAGTTTCTTCTTGGGAATTGTACCGCGGGCATATCTTCATGAGGCCAGAGGCGCCGTCAAGCACTTCACAGAGCTCCTTCAGAAACACTCCACAGAACGGAACCACCTTACAGCCAGGGATGTGCAGGGCACGTGTCACCACCTTTCTGTACTCACAAGAGGACTCATGCTGGGCCATAGCATCCTTCAGGCTCCTCATGGTCTCAATATCAGACTGGTCCATAAACTGCCACATTTTTAAAACTTTTCTTGACCTATTGCGAGTAAATGACGTTTTTTAGACTGAAGAAGAAATAATATAGTTTACAGCAAGGAGCCTAAATTCCATACAAATTCATTCTCTTTACCAAGTTTTTTTTTTTTTTTTTGGTGGAGTCTCACTCTGTTGGCCCAGGCTGCAGTGCAGTGGCGTGATCTCGGCTCACTGTAACCTCTGTCTCCTGGGTTCAAGTAATTCTCCTGCCTCTGCCTCCCCAGTAGCTGGGATTACAGGCATGCACCACCATGCCTGGCTAATTTTTGTATTTTTAGTAGAGATGGGGTTTTGCCATGTTGGCCAGGCTGGTCTCGAACTCCTGACCTCAGGTGACCCAAGTGCCTCAGCCTCTCAAAGTGCTGGGATTACAGGCCACCACGCCCCGCCCCAAGTGTTCTTTACTTGTTAATATTTATGTAGGGTTCCTATCCCCACCTACTTCCCCAGATAATATGAATAATACTTTTATAAATTGAAACTAAAAATTAAATAGGACAGATGCAAACACAAATAGGGATATGGGATATGTTAGTTATGGAAGCTGGGCACTGAATGTAGGTTTGCGTTTTTCTGGCAGCTATGGCCAAAGAGGGAAAGTAGAGGGTAATATGGTTTGTACAGATATTGGTGGAGGAGGACTGCCTGGGGAAACCTGGCCCATCTGGTCCTCTTGATCTTTTAAATATTACTCTTGGATTAATCCAGCCCCTTAGTGATCAGCATGAAGCCTATTGTTTTCACCTCTTCCATATAATTGATTTTTACTGAATCAAGCTTTGACATGAAGCCACCAGCTCATTTTTGGGGACCTTGTTGTTAAGTATTATTTGCATAACAGGATGTTAAGTGGGACTTTCCCTATTCTGAAACTCCTGCTGAGACCCACAGGTGACAGTGCACCACACCTTTTAAAGAGAGGCCCTCACAAGGTGTTACCTGAACTGCTTTGCCCAGAGTGGTCTCCCACTCTCCTTTGGCCCATGCAGAGAAAGTGGATCTGAGCAGATAGCTTGGGAATATTTCTCTGGGGGCAATTGTGGGAGGGCTCACCTTTCTGTAAGAGGACAAGGTCACCCCAAGTGAATTCCATAGGGACACTGACCTGTGTCCTGGGCAGTCTGTGGATCACAAGAACTGGTGCATGACTCTTGCCTAAAGATTGGAGGCTAGCTGGAGCTGCCTGATGGCAAAGGGAGAGAAAGGATTCCAGTAGACATGTCCTGTGCTTGCAGAGTTGGGAGGGCAATGTGCTATTTCTTGTGAGTCAGGAGGGGATACTGTGCAAAGAGGTGGGGCTTGAGCTGTCTTGAAGGGTCTGCCTGCCAAAAGATGAGACCCTAGCAGAAAGGGCCTGTGAGAACAGGATCTGGGGGGGCGGTGAGGAATAAGAGGTTGACCAGAGGGTACACTGCATTTTGCTAGGTAATGGTGCAGTGGGGAGGTGGAAAAAATTAGAGAGAGTAACTAGTAAGAAAACCTAAAAGCACCCTCCATTGGTCTCTGTGAGGGCACCAAGGCCAGCACAACTGCCCCATCAAGTAAGACTCTGTGTTCCCTCTATCCCCATCCTTTCCCCTCTCCTCTCATGTCCACTTTTTTTCTGCAGACATCCAGTTGCAGGGAAAAGTAAGAAAAAAAGACAAATTATATCTTCCCCACTACTACAAGTCTCGGAGACTGGTTGTGTTGTGAAACACAGAGAAATGACGAAGATATATATTGAATGAGATATTAAAATTTTGATTTAGATTAACTGGATTACAAAATCACTGTGTAATATATAAGACATCCAAAGACATAAAGAAGTACAACATGACAAACACCCATGTGCCAAGCTCTCAGTTTAAAAAATCAAACATCAACAATGTGGTTGAGGCCCTAGTGTATTCCTCCAAGAGCACATACTCTATTCTTCCCTCACCAGACAGGACCACCACTGGGACTTTGGGGTTCTCCTTTCCTTAAAATTCTTCGTACTTTTTCAACATATGCATCTATCACCAAGCAAGTTACAGAATTGTTTGTGTATTTTTAAACTTTATGTAAATAGTATCACATGGTAGATACTCTTAGACCGGGGGTCCCCAGCCCCTGGGCCGCAGACCGGTACCGGTTCATGGCCTGTTAGGAACTGGGCCGCACAGCAGGAGATGAGCAGCAGGTGAGCAAGCATTACAGCTTGAGCTCTGCCTGCTGTCAGATCAGCAGCGGCATTAGATTCTCATAGGAGCGCAAACCCTACTGTGAACTGTGCATGTAAGGGATCTAGGTTGCATGCTCCTCATGAGAATCTAATGCCTGATGATCTGAGGGGGAACAGTTTCATCCAAAAACCATTTCCCCCCACCCCCACATCCCCAGTCTGTGGAAAAATTGTCTTCCATGAAACTGGTCTCTGGTGCTAAAAAGGCTGGAGATCCCTGTCTTAAACAACTTGTTTTTTGTTTTCTGTTTTTTTAAACAGCCTTAAGTTTGCAAGACTCATTCATGTTCAAGAGCACAGGAGAATGAGATTGTGTGTTAATTGGGAAAGTGACTGCAAAAGCTACAGGATCTCTCAATGTAGCATAATCCAGGGTTGGGGGAGGGAGAGCCGGTTGGAAGCTTTGAAAGGCAATCAGATCAGAAAAGTAAAAGCATACTATGATTTCATACTACTAAATCCAGCTTGTCCTATAACTGGATTCTTATAAGACAGTGAGAATTCTTTTTTGGGGAATGAAGTAGGGGTAAAAACAAATGAAGTGAATGAATGAGACATGGTTCTCACTGGTTTCTTATTGTGTGAGTAATCGAGTAGTTATGGTTCACTTGGGGGCAAAGGGCAAACTTCAGCAAAGATCAATTCTTCATTGTTGAATTGAGAATTGACACTATTTTAAAAACTTTTATTCATCTTTATGATTATAAAGATACTAGATACTCATTGTAGAAAATCTAGAAAATATCAAAAATATAGCAAACCCACTTACAATTCTACCATACACAGACATTCCTTCCAGTATTTATCTTATTCTTATCTATATGGGTATATAAATATTGCTGAGGTTATTCAGGATAGAGAGCTTTGTTCCCAGATAGATTCATGTATTATGTGTCACCTGCTTTCCAATGATATAAAAACTTTTCAGGCCTGGTGCAGTGGCTCATGCCTATAATCTCAGCACTTTGGGAGGCTGAGGCAGGGGAGATCACTTGAAGCCAGGAGCTCCAGACCAACCTAGGAAATGCAGAAAGACTCCATTTCTTAAAAAATTTAAAAAAATAGCTATTGTGCTTGTACACTCCTCGTAGACCTAGCTACTTGGAAGCCAAAGTGGGAGGATTGCTTAAGCCCAGGGTAAGAGGTTACAGTGAGCTATGATCCTGACCCTGCACTCCAGCCTGGGTGATACAGTAAGATCTTATCTCTTAAAAATTTGTTTTTTTACCTCATGCCTGTAACCCTAGCACTTTGGGAGGCTGAGGCGTGTGGATCACTTGAGGTCAGGAGTTCAAGATCAGTCTGGCCAACATGTTGAAATTCCGTCTCTAGTAAAAATACAAAAAAATTAGCAGGGTGTGGTGGCAGGTGCCTGTAATCCCAGCTACTTGGGTGGGTGAGGCAGAAGAATTGCTCAAACCCGGGAGGTGGAGGTTGCAGTGAGCCAAGATTGCACCATTGCACTCCAGCCTGGGCAACAGAGTGAGACTCCATTTCAAAAAAAAAAGTTTTGTTTACAAACATCATTTTTGACGGCTATTTAATATTCCATTATCTGGATGCAGCATATTATTTCCTTTAACTATTTTCCTATGTTGTTCATTTGGGTTATTTTAAACTGGCACAATAACTAAGTAAATATTCTTGATTGTAAATCTTTGTACTTCTTACTAGTGGCTTAAAAGAGCTAAGAATTTAGAGGAGGCAAAATGTACAATGTCTATAAAAAACCAAAGTCACTTAACAACAAGTATGCTTTCTCTTCCCATTTAATTGCTTAAAAAATAAAAAAAATCGGCCGGGCGTGGTGGCTCGCATCTGTAATCCCAGCACTTTGGGTGGCCGAGGTGGGCGGATCACCCGAGGTTGGGAGTTCGAGAGCAGCCTGACCAACAGGGAGAAACCCCATCTCTACTAAAAAAAAAAAAAACAAAAAAAACAAAATTAGCTGGGCGTGGTGGTGTATGCCTGTAATCCCAGCTACTTGGGAGGCTGAGGCAGGAGAATTGCTTGAATCCGGCAGGCGGAGGTTGCAGTGAGCCGAGATCATGCCATTGCACTCCAGACTGGGCAACAAGAGCGAAACTGTCTCAAAAAATAAAATAAAATAAAATAAAATAAAATAAAAAAATCTCTATTATGTTGATAATAGTTAATTGCTTGGAACCTAAACACTTTCAAGCCTAAAAATGCACACATAAGCTCTGCCTCCATAATCATTGCAACGTAACGGTATCTGGCCACTTATCTTCTGTGTACAGAATAGCTGTCAACAAAAAACCTATTATACCTGGTACTTTCACCTATTTATCTGTAAAGATCAGTTTAGTTTTAAGCCAAACACAGGAGCATGAAACTAGGCAGCAGTGGATCTGGGGTATGAGCCAAAATGCATTGGGATCAGTGTTGAGGTCTGTCCTGGTTTGAGATTATTCCTAAATTAGGGAAATCACCAGACTTTACGGTCTTCTTGGATTTTGGATTTAAACTCAGCTGAATCTTACAGTCCCATTCACTCTAGGCCTCCATAGGTCATTCTGAGGCCATTCTTGTAATAAGAGAATCTAGAACATGGTATGTGGCAGCCGGCCTCCAAGACGGCCTCCCATGGTCCACACCTCCTGATTTTGTGGCTTTGTGTAGTTCCCACCCACAAGGAATCCACGCTGGTCCTACGTGATCAGTACAATATGGCAGGAGTGACTGTGTGTGATTCCTGAGGCTCGCATATAAAAGGCATTGCAGCCTCTGCCTCCCTCTCTTGGATTGTTCACTTCAGAAGGAGCCAGTCACTGTGCTGTAATGACAGTCATGTTGTGGGGTCAGGAAGCGAGGTCCCTGGCCAACAGCCAGCACCAACTTGCCAGACACAGAATGATAAGAATTATTAAAATAAAATAACTTTATCAAAATATGATAATTTTTTTCTTAAAAGAAATGTAATACACATTTTCTTTTTTCTTTTTTTCTTTTTTGTTTTCTGAGACGGCGTTTCCCTCTTATTGCCCAGACTGGAGTGCAATGGCACGATCTCGGCTCACTTCAACCTCCGCCTCCTGGGTTCAAGTGATTCTCCTGCCTCAGCCTCCCGAGTAGCTGGGATTATAGGCCCCTGCTACCACGCCCAGCTAATTTTTGTATTTTTAGTAGAGATGGTGTTTTACCATGTTGGCCAGGTTGGTCTTGAACTCCTGACCTCAGGTGATCTACCCACCTTAGCCTCCCAAAGTGCAGGGATTACAGGCGTGAGCCACCGTGCCCAGCCTACATGTTTTCTTTATAGAAAATTGATCACAAAGAGAATCAAAATCATCCGAATACAGCCTTCTATTCTCCAAGGCTTTTTTTTTTTTTTTTTTTTCCCACTTTTTCCTTCTTTTGAGCCATGCCTTATGCATTTGTATGACTATTTTAAATGTCAAGGACAGGATCATTTGGGTTTACTCTTAGTTAAGAAAGTTGAAAAGGACCGAAAAAAAAAAAAAAAATTAGAACTCTGGGAGCTGTCATCTCCTCCCCCAACCCCGAATCCCTACATAGGGACCTGGAGAATCAAAGAAAAATCTCAGTAATGTTTTGAAGTAAAATTCATTTGTAGTGAGAACCCTCATGAGGATGGTGAATCTCAGGAAGCAATAACAATAATAGTAACAATAGCTTCTCTTTATGAGGCCTTACCATACGCCAGGCACAGGTGTCAAATACTTTATATTATTTCACTGAATTCTACCTAAACATGTAGGCGCTTTTTAGTATTATCACCATTTTGCAGACAAAATAACTGAGGCTCAATGAAGTCAAGTACCTTGCCCAGATCACACAGCTATTCCTTGGGGGAACCAGGATTTGATTCCCTGTGATTCTGACTTAAGAACTCATGCTCTTCTTCCTCACATACCATGCTGCCTCCCATGGGAGTAAGAATAGTTACTTTATGCCAGGTAACTGAGGCTAAAAGGGGATAAAGCAGGTGACTTGATGAACAGAATGGTGATTTTGTTATTAGCTTGATGGAAAAGGCATAAGAGCAGGATATCGTAGTGGTCAAGATCATAGGCTTTGAAATCAAGGTTGCCTGCATTCCCAGCAATGCCAGGTGACCTTGGGTGAATGACTTAATTTCTCTTAACCTTAGCTTCCTCTTTTGTATAATGTGGAAATAATAATAGTATCTACCTGATAAACCTGTTTTGAGAATTAAAAGATACAATATAGGGAATGTGCATAGCCCATACTTGACATAAAGTGTTTGATAATAATGAAAGCTAGCATTATTGGAGTCCTATTGTCAATGCTAGCCACTGTAATTACTAAGGGAAGTTGGTGGTCTATAGCATACGGCACTGGAACACTACATAAGGCAGGCCTGAAAAGAGACAGGTAACAGTGGGGTTTATAGGACAGGAAGGGGAATAGTCAATGGTGGGGTTGATGGGTTATGCAACCAAGTAATTTCACTTGGGTTGGCCAAGAACACAGAATCACAGCAGACCCAGTGAAGTAGGATTGTGACTGGCCCACAGGGGCTGAATTCTGCAGCATCTTTGAGGGACAGGGCCTTTGGTGCTGAAAGAAGATAATACATTTCCCAAGATAATCATTTCCAATTACCTGGCTTGGGTAAAGGTGACTCCATGGACAATCAACTCAGAGCCATTTAGGTGATGAGAAGCAACTGTGCCAAGATAACCGTATTCCCCACTGACTATACCTGAGGCCAGCCAAGAACTCCATGACAGCGTTGTAGTTGCCCATGTTCCAGCAGCACTTGGCCACATGCACCAAATATGAAAAGACTTCTCGCTTCTCCTCCATGGAGCCTGCCGTGAGGATCAGCCACGTCACCCAGGAGCTCACCTAGAAAACACACAGAGACATTCACAGGAATTATATCCTAGAAGTTTGGCATTTTTTTTCCAAAAGTATTCTTTGTTTTTCTAAAAATATCAATTTGGTATTAGGAAATGAAAGACCTATAGGTCCTTAATCTCTTGTAACTCTCTCTTTATTTTCTTTAAAACAAGAAGGCTGAAAAAGGCAATTCATAAAATCCTTTGATCGAAAAAATGTCTTGAGACTATAAGAAAATAAGGCCTAAGGATAATTTTGATTGAAAGATATTTGACTGATGGACATTAAAATGAAATGTACTTAACCCATCAATTAAAGACATTTACTAACTATTAAAATACATAATATCAAATGAAAAATAAAAACATTTTTAAACGATCTTTTACAAATGCCTTATCTATTATGCTCCTCAAATGACAAAATAATATGAACAAATATTTATAGAGCACTTATTATGTGCTAGGAACCATTCTAAACACTTTACCTATATTACCTCACTTATCTCTCACAACAATTCTAAGAGTCAGGGACTGTTATTGTCCTCAGGGATGTGTGTAAGGTCTTCAACCACACTGACGGTAGCAAAGCCTAGGTTTGAACTTAGGGTGTCTGCTCCAGAGGTTGCACTATCAACCACTCACAAATGCCTGATGTGTTTACACAAACTCTAATGTTCTCCAGTTCTGGGCTTAAAGTTCTTCTAATGCAATTTGTTTTTCCTGCTACACAGATTGGAGGATAATATTTTAAAATGATCCATGTCTACACCCTCCCCTTATGATATGCAGCCTCTAAATCATCTTCTTCTGATCTAAGATTTTTTTGCTGCCACCTTTTCTTTTGTGCTTGGATGCTGGTGTCCACCTAAGTTACCTTCTCTATCCTGACTAGCATGTGGTTGATAAACTTGATTGTTAACAGAACCAAAGTCTTGGTCTTGACTTCACATGGCCCTACTAGCTCTGCTTGGTTCAGCATCAGCGCTGAAGCCTGAGCAGCGACACTTTTCTCTGGCCTAAGTGAGAGAGGCCAGAACAGAGAGTTTATGGTGACCATGACAACTGCAGGAAATAAGAGCTCAAGGTCAATAGCATACCGCGTATAAGTGGATAAAATGATAAGAATTAATGGCATTGAGTGCTGGCAGCAACCACAGAGGGCAGTGCAACCCCATTTTTCCAGATCGAGAATCCACGGCTCATGGGAGAAGTGACTTTTCAAGGTCACAATTCTTGTTGATATCAAAAGTAGAGCTCCCAGCTCAGTGCTCTTTCATCTGATGAAAGTTGACAGTTTCTTTCTTTCTTTTCTTTTCTTTTTTTTTTTTTTTTAGACGGAGTGTTGCTCTGTCGCCCAGGCTGGAATGCAATGGTATGATCTTGGCTCACTGCAACTTTGAGTAACTGGGATTACAGGGCCCGCCACCATGCCTGGCTAATTTTTATATTTTTAGTAGAGATGGGGTTTCACCATGTTGGCCAGGCTGGTCTTGAACTCCTGACCGCAAGTGATCCACCCACCTCAGTCTCCCAAAGTGCTGGGATTATGGGTGTGAGCCACCGTGCCCGGCTGAAAGGTGAGTTTTTTCGGACTTGGCTCTGGGTAGGTCCTCCTAAGCACTCAGTTTGGAGCTGCACATGTGAAGGCAGAGCAGGAATAAAAGCAGAAAATGCTGAGAAGAGTCCAAAATAAGCGCAAAGAGATGAAAAAACAAAATGAATGGTTGCTCACACCTCTTTCCTATCCCTACATAGAAACAAACAGGAAAATCAGACCAACAGGGAGTTTTAGTGATAAAACAGATCTATTCTCTGGTATGAGCCAGAGGCACTGGAGTAATTAATAATCTTCCTCTTCCCTTCTGAAACAGACTGAAGTAAAACGTGCTGGGCTACCTGCCACCCCCAAGCCCAGTCCTGAGCCTAGTGGGCTCCCAGCATATGCCTCTGCCCTCCATCTGTTCTGGACTTCACTGGGCCCTAGGGTGGCATCAGGAGAACAGGTCTGGAATCAGACCCCTGGGACAAACCCTGGTCCACATCATCCCAGGAACTGTCTAGGATTCCTAGTGCTGACCCCTCTCCCGCAGCTATGAGTAACCCCTTGCTCACGGTCTCCATGCCTGTCCTCTCACTGGGTTCCTTGGTTATAAGTCACCTTTGTGAAACCCCGGCTCACTAGAGCAAGAAATTATTTTGCTAACAGAAACTGAGTCATTGGTGATTCCATCTAATTCTTCCTTTAGCCTGACTGGGTTTTGATGAGCCCTATCCTACAATGGGAAACCATCAGCAAACACTTAGCATCACAACCCTACTGACTCTTTGAGTTGGAAATTCAAACAGGTCTCACAAATAAAAATGAGATCCTGAAAATGAAAAAAACAGTTTTTCAAAGCCACCCAACTCATTAGTTGTTGAGGCCTCTGGCCATATTGTCTCCATGGCTTTAGCTCCTTTCTGGTTGAAATTGATGACAAATCAGGGTCTCTGGAAAGTCATCATTCTTTCAGGCTGTTCTGATACCATGCATTGACTTACTAGTCCAGCGGCTGGAAAGGGTTAACTCACCTCCCCCTGGAGAGGTCTGCTTCACAGGGCAGGTGGAGACCACCACTTGGTTTGTGTCACAATCCTGATCACTCATCCAGATTTATTTCCTATCAGTCAAATCATTTTCCATATACTTTCCCACAACGCGAGGAAAAAAATAGCGATACCATATTTCACATGGAAACCTAATTTAAACCAACTGTTCCATTGCCGAGTATGAGTCCCCAGGGCCCTCGTTGTTGAGATTATGTAAGCACTGTTATCATAAACATACACACACAGACACACACACACACACCCCCAACATCTGCTTACAAGCCTCATGGACAATTCTTATTATGGTCGTCTGATGTATTCATAACTTTATAAGCATTAAGTGGTGAGAGGGTCACCACTAATTATAAAATAATAAATGACAAAAAAGGAAATGAAGATTCAGTGACAAATGTCAAAATGTTAACCAAAGCATAAAAGGTGGTCACATTTACTACATGGAAAATGGGATGTGTTGTCAATCCAGAAAGAATTTCAGGACACTGCAATCACATAGAAAAACAAAAGAAATTTATATAAATATAAAGTACTATGGTTTAGGCATACAGAGTGCTACTAGAGCAGAAAGGTGCTAACGGTAGCAGATTATTTTGCTTATTTCAACAGCAAGCACAGAATCAGGAGAGAATCTGGCCCCCAGACCAATTCTTTAAGCACCTCTCCCAGAAGGTGCTGGGCTAATCCTGACATCATAACCCCCTGGACCATGCCCACAACTCCTCCACAACTGACCCTCCCAAAATATCTTTTTTTCCTTCCTTTTGCTTTTCTCAGTACTCTTAGGCTTAGCAAAACAGAACAGTTTGCTCCCTCTCCTCACATCAAATACCTTATTGGTGTCACACACACTCAGTTTGGAAGGAATGTTCTTGCATCATTCAAAATGACCTTTCCCTGGTCCACCATGTCTTACTTGTGTCCTCTGTGAAGCCAAATCTTTACTTTGGCCCACCAGGCCCCTGTCCATTCTCCAACCACCTCACTTCTCCCCTACATCCCTCCTTTTAGGGAGGTAAACTAGGCTTTTTAACATCTCAGGAATCTTGAACTGGTTGTTCCTTCTGCAGGAAGGCTTCCCCATCAGTCCAGATTCATTTTTTCTAAATTTTAAAAATTAATTAATTAATTTATTTATTTCGTAGAGCTGGAGTATTACTATATTACCCAGGCTGATCTTGAACTCCTGGCCTCAAGTGATCCTCCCACTTCCGCTTCCATAGCATTGGGATTACAGATGAGCCACCACACATGGCTTGTCATTTTACTCATCTAACCCTACTCATCCTTTAGGCAGCACTGTCCTGAGACCATGCCATCAGGATCCTGCCCTGGACCCTAGGCTTCAGAAGGCTCCACACTGGCTGTCGTCCAGCTGTGCCCTCCCCATAGAGTAAGAAGTCTATGGGGTGGAGGGGACGTGCCTGTCCACAGGCTGCACACTCACTTCTAGATAATTTATCCCTTGTAAACCCAGGCCTCCCAAATTCCCTGTCCAAACAGCACCAAGCCCACTGCTGGTCTGCAAGGGCTGTTGATTTGGATCAGTCCTTCAGAGGGTAGATTGTAACCCCTAGGCCTAAAGCCAGGCCAGAGGGCAGTGGGGGTGGGGGTGATGTGTGGACAGGGTTTGAACATGAGGACTGAGGTATCCACACTCTGGCACACAAGCCAGGATGGGAAGAGAAGGTGGGAAGGCCAACATGCTGGGGCCTCCCTTGTACTCGCGCCCTGGTCCCCTAAAGGAAAGGGTGAGGCTGCCTTCAGGAGTCTGATAAAAGCATCGTTTTCTTGAGCAGAACTTCCTTGACTTCCCACCTGGAGTGTGTCCACTCACTGTGTGCTCTGTGGTGCCCCCACATCACCCTGACCCTGGCGCACATTTAGTGCTGTGATCCTCATGAAGGCAGATGCTGGATCTGCTATGCTCACAGGTAAGCAGCAGTGTTGGTGACCTGTCAGGATCTGCCCTCAGTAAGTTTAAACAAGAGCCGGCGAAGGAGTGAACATATGAATGAATGAATGAATGAAACTTAGCTTCTCTAGGGAGGCTTTTCTCATGGTTCGCACCTTCCATTCCATTTCTTCCTATTTCTCTTTGACTTAATGTAGGACCTTGAGTCCAAAGTTTCACTTGGATTCTCACCACTGCACGGTTTTGCCTCTGGTTTATTTTTGTTATATTTGTGTGCCTGACTCTTTCACATGGGTCTGTTCTGTCTCCCCCAGCAGACCCTTAGACCTCCAGGACAGGGACCATCTTTCCCACATTTCCAGCATGGAGTTGCTCAGTGTCTCTGGCAGACAGGCAGGCCATCCAGAGTCCCAGGAGGCCGTGGGCAGGGAAGATTCTCAGCTTCCAAACGCTCAGGGATTATATTTGGGAAAAGGCCTGAATACTTCCCAGTGCTGTTCCCAGGTCCAGAAAAAGGAGACAAATGACATTCTGCCAAAAAGTTTCTTGAATATGCCAAGCAGACGTTTTCATAGAGATGATCATTTGTAATGGGTATCTGGTCACTCTAACTGCAAAGGTTGAACTCAAATGGTAAAGTCTACAACATACAATGAAAGTCTAGACAGAGCTACTTTCTTTCTTTTTTTTTTTTAGACAGAGCTTCCCTCTTGTTGCCCAGCTGTAGTGCAATGGTGCAATCTTGGCTCACTGCAACCTCCACCTCCTGGGTTCAAGTGATTCTCCTGTCTCAGCCTCCCGAGCAGCTGGAATTACAGGCATGCACCACCACGCCTGGCTAATTTTGTATTTTTAGTAAAGACGGGGTTTCTCCATGTTGGTCAGGCTGGTCTTGAACTCCCGACCTCAGGTGATCCACCCACCTGGGCCTCCCAAAGTGCTGGGATTACAGGCGTGAGCCACCACACCTGGCTACGACAAAGCTACTTTCAAGTAGTTTATGTGTAGTGCACATCCATACCTATCCTCCATAGAGCTTTACTAAAACATCTTGACTAGCACATGTGGGCATGTACACATACACAACATGCACATGTGTGCATGCACAGTCCCATACACACACACACACACACACCCCTGCATAGGCAGTGCTTCTCAAATGTGGAACACTGACATCAGAAGCACTGGGGGTGGTGTTTGGGTGTTTGTTCAAATGTAGATTCCAAGGCCTCACTCAGACTGAGAAATCAGGCTCTCTTAAGGTCAGAGATCAATAATTTGCATTTTTAGATAAACTCCCTGGTGAGTCTTATATGCGCTGGAGTTTGAAAACTCACCCAGGGGCTCAGTGACCTTTTTCTGCACCCCAGGGCCTTGAGTCAGAGCTCAGGCATTATTTCTGTAGTACCACTACAAAACTATAAATCACCTCTCTGGCCTCGCCTGTTAACTGTACCTGACACTGAGACTGTAACCCATCTGGAACAAGGGGAAGCTGCGGGGAGGCAGCACAGCATAGTGGCGGAGCCCGGCGCTGGAGATGGGTGGACCTGCCTACACTCCCAGCCCCACTGTTTCCTGTGCGTGCCCCTGAGGCAAGGCGTCTAACTGCTCTGAGCCCTGATTCCCTTTTCAGTAAAATGGGCATACTGTTTACCTCCCAACATTGTTGTGAGGGTGCAGTTGGAGAGTATATCTAAAGATCTCAGCATGATGCTTAGTGTGCAGTTAAGGGCTTGACGGATGTTCACTACTGTGACTGCTCTGCTGCTGCTAGTACTGTTGTAGAGATGCTGAATTCCAGGTAACAGGACACAGAAATCCTGAAGACTGGAATCTCTAAATCCCACTTCCTAACAGGCTGGACCAGGAAGAATCTGTGACTGCCCTAAGGGTTTGTGCCCCAATCACAGTCCCCTCCTAAGAGAAGGATAACTCAAATGTTACCTCTTCTCTCAAGGCTTCCCTGGCTCCTTGCTAGGAATAAAACAGCATGTTTTCATTATAATAGCCCAATCATATATATATGATTAGTTTTTAAGCTTTTATTTCTTTTTATAAATGGAGTCTCCCTATGTTGCCCAGGATGGACTCAAACTCCTGCCTCAGCCTCCCAAGCAGCTGGTACTACAGGTGCATGCCACTGTGCTTGCCTACATATGTGTATGTGTGTGTGTGTGTGTGTATGTGTGTGTGTGTATGTGTGTGTGTGTGTGTGTATATAAACTGTTGTCTTAGACCAAATTCTTCCAATCATAAGCTCCTTAAAGGCGCAGGCCATGGTTCATTCATGCCAGGATCACAGTCCTGAGGATACAGCAGCCAGCAGGTTTCCCACACCCAGGCATCCTCCTTGACATGAAGTGGGTGCAGAAGAGTCTCTTGAACTCCTCGCTCTGCTTGGCATGGTTCCACTGATGACTCTTTGCTTAGGAGAGATACAGAGGGGAAAAGGCAAGTACCCAAAGGGAGCTTTTTCAGAGCCTCAAACATAGCTCAGATTATACTCTCCCCTTACCCCTAAACTACATCACAATTGTCTTCAGAACAAACTCTAAATCTCTTTTTGGCTTTCGAGGATGGCACTATTTGCTCTAAATTTACATCTCCAGTATTAATTTTTTACTGTTATCTACCACTTATCCAGATAGCAATCCAATTGTACCATGTGTATCATTTTCTATTCTTTGCCTATTCCTAGGCTCTATGCCATTTTTCAATCTGATTTCTTGTGTAGGGGGTTTTGTTTTAGCTGTCTAACTTCTTAATTTGTACAGATTACATAAGGCTGACCATACTCCTTCCTGCAAGCCTGAGCTCAGTGATTTGTTCAAAGATTGTCATATGACCTCAACCAGCCAACTAAAGCCCTTCTTGAGTCTTTTACTGAAGCTATCAGGAAAAGAGACAACCTTTTTGTTGGAATCCTAAACTGTAAAGATATGAGCCTGGAGCTGTTGACAGCTGTCTTTGCTATAATATCAGGAAAGCCTGCCTGAGAAGGAAGGCAACACCAAGAAAAGATGAAGATAGATTTTAAAAACATTGGTTGGGTTCTTAGATCCAGCCATCCCTGGGCTTAGATCCAGCCCTCTGATGACTCCATACACATACACCAATTTCCTGTTTTGTCTGAGTAGCTTTGAGTTGAGTTGCTGTTAACTCATAACTGAAAAAAGAACCTTGACAAATATATCTTGACTTGAGGTGATCCTCC
>NW_012103488.1:577291-636636 GCF_000951045.1 Mandrillus leucophaeus
ATTTATATGCTGTCATCTTTAGAAGTCCGGTTCTTCTACCACTTCTTGGTCCCAGTTGCCCTCCCAAAGCACTTTATTTAAATCTCTGTAGTAATGCCTATTTTTTCCACAAACAGTTACTGCGTGCCTGTGAATTTGCCTGGAACCATGCTAGGCATGAGAGTGGGAGCAGTTAAAGCAAGTATAAGAAAAGTAAGAAGTATACTCTGTCTTGCAATTAAACCAGTTGTGTATATGTGCATTTTCTCTAAATTGTCACCTCCTTGAGGGTAGAGAACATGTTATTCTGGACATCTTTCTATTGTTTGCAGAATGGCTTGCCTACAGTTTGCAAGAGATAGTTGATTACTCTCAAATTCTTCAACTGTAAATCCCTAAATATTGTACTCAGAAATTGGGTTCTAAATTCACTAGAGTTATTTAGTGTTTTAAAATCAACTAGGGAAAATATTTTCACTGAGGTTTGCAAATACCATTTCCAGTTAAATAGAATTTGGAGAATTGCCAACAGCTATGCAGAATGTGTTATCCTCTTCTCTCTCACCATATTTAATTGAATTGAATGGATCCTTCCTTGTGAAGCCAATTATTAAATGCTGTTCAGAAGTAAGCCTCATCTCATGCATAGTCTCCCCTTTTGTAATAGTATTAATTGATGGCCCTAGAATAGGGTCCTGTTTATTTCATCCCTGCTTATCCTATCCTATCCTATCCTATCCTATCCTATCCTATCCTATCCTATCCTATCCTATCCTATCCTATCCTATCCTTTCAGTTTTACAAGGCTGGTACTAATACTGTCGCCATTTTACAGTTGAGGAAGGTGAGATTCAGAGTGAGTAAACTAGTTTGCCCAAGGTTACACACCTGGAAATTAGGAATGAGCCAAATCAAAAGCCTGTGCTTTTAAATTACCATGCTACTACCTTTCATTTTCTCTTTTATGAAGATTAGACTCAACAGTAAATTAGCAAACAGTCTAATTTACTGTTGAGTGTAATCTACATAAAAGAGGAACGGAAGGTAGTAGAGTATGGTAATGTAAAAGCACAGGCCTTTAAATTTTTAAAGCTTTGCTCCCCAGACAGCCACCCTGATCTACTGGGCAAAGAAATGCCTCAGCAAACACTGTGCGGAGCTTAGCTCCAGAAACAGAATGATGCAGCCGAGTCGCATTCCGTTTAGAAACAGAATTTCAGCATTCTGAGAAGTCACAGAGAATGCGGCATTGGTGCTTGCCAGTTGCTTACAAATGTTCCTATTCTGTCATGTATCTAAAATGTTAAGTTTTCGATGACATGCAGACTAGGACAGGGTCCTTCTGAATTAGAGAAGAATGTGTGGGAGAAGGCCTGTGAGAGATTCCGTCCCTGCAGCTCACTCACCCAGACAGCTAGGTATCCCAGGCAGAGGCCAGAAAGTCAGGGTATAACCCCTAGTAAACCTCATCCCAAGCTGCTGCCACCTCTGGAGTGCCTGCTCCCTGCAGCCCCTTCACTCCAGCTAAGTCAGGGAACTTCAACAAATACATGCTTGTTCAGCAAATCATTCCTGAGTGTCTACCCTCCAGAGCTCACACTCCAGTGGGCACTGGAGCACATGATGAGCAAGACAAACACAATCCCTACCCTCCCAGGAGGTGGTGGCATCTGCACTCCCCAGCATGACCTGTCCCTCCTCAGCTCTGATCTGTCTCCTATGGCGGGTGCTCCTTTACCTCTCCTCACCGAGGAGATCTCAACTGGGCAGTGCTGACTCTATCGGAGGCTGGGTTTGCCCTTGTCTGACATCAGCGAAATAACAGTGACACCAAATGCTTTTACAGAGTCTACTTAACATATATTAATTCATTTAATCCTACAACAAGCCTATGAGGTATATGTCCTTATTATCTGCATTTTAGAAATGAAATTGAAGCAGTCACTTCCCTAAGATCATAAAGCTAATTAAAGTGGTGAAGGTGGGATTCCAACCCAGACAGCCCAGCCCCAGAGCCCATGTACTCTGCTGCCATGAATTGGTTTTTGCATGCTGTGTTTCTTGTGGCTCTGTCTTGGTCTATTTCAATTTATTTGAGGTAGTGTCTCACTGTCACCCAGGCTGGAGTGCAGTGGCATGATCATAGCTCACTGAAGCCTGGAATTCCTGGGTTCAGGTGATCCTCCCACCACAGCCTCTCCAGTAGTTGGGACTACAGGTGTGTGCTACCATGCCTCGCTCTGTTTTGGCCCTTCTCAAATCTCTTCTTATGCTACATCCTCTCCATACGTGTTTTCCTTCACTTAACTTGCTTTACCCATCCTCTCTCTGCTGCTGGCTCCACATGTCTAGCTCTTATCTTGTATCTCCAAGAATGAACTGGACATTTTTACCTGGAAGACCCAAAGCCCATCCTGTTTCCAGTCCTTAACTCCTTCACTTTCCATTCCCACATCCAATTAGCTTCCAAGTAGCCCAGATGTCATGTCCTCTAGGAAGTCATCCCTGAACCCTCAGACAGTTAATGGGTCCTCTGTGCTTATATAACCTTCCTGCTGCACTTATTATACTGCACTGTGACCACTATCCCCCTGGACTTTGCCACTGCAGATGGAGCCCCTTGGATACAGGCATCGTTTTACTCATCTGTTTCCCAGCATAAGTGACATAAGTGAGAGGTGTTTGACAACATCTTGTTTTGAGTTATGCAAAATACATTGCAGCCAACTCCACATTGGTGCTGCCCTTCCCAGAAGACTGTCCAAGCGCCTTACTTGCCCAGGGTATCTGGGAACTGCTGTACAGGAAGTAAGGCAGGATCATTTACCCTAGAGCTCACAGCCCCAGAGCTGCCTGCTTGATCTTCACCCAAGAGGCTCAGAAGGCTAGTGTTGCTGGAGAAGGCAACCAGGGCAGCCATGACGTAGAAGACCTACGGGCAGTTTGGTCTATGACTGGAAGGCTCCATTTTCCCTGAGATGATTGGCCAGCAGAGAGTGAGAGTGTGGTGGGTTTCTCATCTGCACTGGAATGGGCTAGACCCATTTTGAGGTTCTCTGAGTGAAGGACAGAACATGGATTACTCAAGTCCCCTGGATAGGGAAGCCACTGGCCATAGGCCACACTGCTTGGGAAAAGGGGACAGGTGAAGGTTGTCATCCAGGGCCACTGAGCAGGGCCACGATGTTTGGAGACCATGCTATGATTCACTTTTGGTCTTCGGGCAGGTGTGCGCCTGTCCCTGGCAAGCAAAAGTGAGCCTGGCAAGTCATTTTTTCACTTGTGGTGAAATGCAAATTTTCACCAATTAGAATGTGAATGGTGAGCAAGTAGAAGGAGACCGACAACCAGCCAACACTAATGATGGAGCAGGAAGGATACAGCGGAAGGGAATAAAATGGTGTGCCTGTGTTGGCGTACGTTCCACTGAAAACAAATCTGTGCGAACAAACAAAGGATATTGGCATCCCACCAAGATCAATTCATCCTGGCCCCACTGGACACTGGTAGATAGAACAGACCATTAAGAAGAAGATAATTAAATCAGCAGTCTGTACAGTACAGATGTGTTGGGTGAGCATCTGTGAATGAAACGCATAAGGGAATAAATCTGATGAAAACTGGGATTCTAATCTTTTCAGCTTCTCTGTTCCAGTGGGGAGAAGAGTGTATGTAATCACTGTCCTCAGGGTGAAGATCAAGCAGGCAGCTCTGGGGCTGTGAGCTCTAGGGTAAATGATCATGCCTTGCTTCCTGTACTGCAGTCCCCAGATGCCCTGGGCAAGTAAGGCGCTTGGACAGTCTTCTGGGAAGGGCAGCACCAATGTGGAGTTGGCTGCAATGTTTTATGCATAACTCAAAAGAAGATGTTGTCAAACACCTCTCACTCATGTCACTTGTGCTGGGAAACAGAAAAACACAGGATTTGGAGCCAAAGGAATGTAGGTTCATTTCTTGGCTCTGCCTTTCACTGTTTCTGTGACCTTGAGCAAGTTTCCTACCTACCCTGAGACTCTATTTCCTCACTCATAAGATGGGGATAATAAAATGCCCTGTATCATAAGGAGTGTGGTGCCCAATAAAAGGGATGATAAATATAAAGTCTCTTTATATTTATAAAGTAATAAAAGGGATGATAAATATGAAGAGCTCTGGTGCTTGGAGAGGAGTAGTATGTGCTCAATAAATGTCAACTAATATTGATAATTAAAAAATAATAAGCAGCTCCTTCTTCAAGATGTAGCACTTGTGGAAACAATGTTGGCCTTTTTATTACAGGGTCAGCTTCCCTTCACTGTTTAGCAGAGAGGGACTTTCCAAGGATTAGATTCCCCAAAAGAATGATCCTTCATTTCTTTTAAAGAAGCCAGAAAACAGAGAGGCAGAGGAAAAGGGGCAAGACAAATGTTCAGAAAGAACATATCAATAGAACATCCAAGGAAAGTTGGCAGTGAAGGGTGGGAAGCAGAAGAGGAAGGGGTCTGGGTCAGGGTTCTCTGAGGAGGTAGGGACACAGGGACATGGCTTGGTAGGTGGGGAAGTCCTGGAAAAATAGCTGTGAGTCATAGACAGGTTCTAAAAGGGCAGCCACCCTGAGAACCCGGGGCCTTTGTCCAGGAAACATCAGGTACTCTGGACTGTGGTTATAACATTTGATGGGCTGGGATTAAACCACATCACATGACACTGGCTGTTTCAACATCTTTCTTGCTTTTTGAAAAGTTCATCATCTTTTCCAGGCAAAGAACAGACTCCAATTCTGAGGAAAAACTAATAGAGCTGTACATGAAAGGCAAAAATTCTAGGGTGTCCAGCAGAGAATAAAATTACTGGATGTGCCCCACCAACTACCTAAGATATAAACAGTGGATGTCCTGCAATGAGATCATGTAACTGGGGAGTGGTAACCGCCCTGATGGAGCAAAGCAAAGGAACTTAAGATTGACAGCTTAGAGCATGGAATTCAATTTGGGGAGTCAAACAAGGACCCAGCAGCCTGGCTGCAGCACTTCCAAGCTACACTTGGTACTTAATTTGTCTTGTTTGTTGACTGGCCTGCTTATTCATATGTGGCAACCCTCTGTAGCATTTGATTTTGAAATCTTGATGAGCAGATTGATCTGCCAATTTTGAATTATTCCCACATGTTCTGCACAAAGTAGATGCTCAATAAATATTCTGGAAACTGTTGTTATCTCTTTCTGCTCTGAAGACCCCAGACAGAAACAGATCAGCAATGTTTTGTGGTAATGTTTCCCAAGCTGTGTTTCAGGGGACATGTTCTACCCAGATGTTAAGTATTAAATATTTTGTGAAGAAAGTGTCTGGAGCCATATAACTTCAGGAAATTCTAGGATAAACATTTTGGGAGGCCGAGGTGGGTGGATCACTGAGGTCAGGAGTTTGAGACCAGACTGGCCAACAGAGTGAAACCCCATCTCTATTAAAAATACAAAAATTAGCCAGATGTGGTGGCGTGCACATGTAATCCCAGCTACTTGGGAGGCTGAGGCAGGAGAATCATTTGAACCTGGGAGGCGGAGGTTGCAGTGAGCTGAGATCACGTCACTGCACTTGCACTCCAGCCTGGGTGACAGAGGGAGACTCCGTCTCCTAAATAAATAAATAAATAAAAGGTTTTTAAGGGCAGGATTTTTGGAGCCTTTAATATGCTAATATGCACGATAAACCTTTAAGCAGCAGCTAATATTCAATATTTCTCAAGTTCTTTTGACCATGTAATTTCTTTTCAAAGGAACATTAATTAACATTTAGAAGAACCCTGCAATGTTGACAGGGGTCTCTGGGCTCTTTCAGCCTGAAGTGGATGTAGCAGCGGCTTGTCTCCACCAGTAGTTCAGGAGATCTTCTACCTGCACCTGGCCAAACCAAAAATACAGACCTCCTTCTCTAGAAACCGCTTGGGGTGGGTGAGTTATAGGAGGTAGAAATAGAAACAGCAGCATAGGGTTTTATAATTGGTGTCATAAATCCAGAATCAATATGTCATTGGAGGAACTCTAAAACCAAGACACGAAGGAAGATTTTTCTTTAGACTCCAAAGTGAGGAGATGAAGGCCAACTGTTATTTCATAGCCAAGGCTGTCATGAAGGAATAATCCAGACAGCTGACCAACTTTTAGCTATGAAACAATGAATGAATCAATGGACTGTAGAATGTTTGAATTGGAAAAGACTTTAGATATTATTTAGTCCATTTCTCTTATTTGATAGATGAAGAAACAGAGAACCAGAGATGTTAGGTGACTTGCAAAAGTCACCCAGTTAGTGAGTGGTAATGCTGAGGCTAGAGCCCAGATGTCACCTCGGGACACCCTACAGTCATAACTTGCTGAGTTTGTCATCTCTGTGAAGACAGACTGATACATCGCCACCTGCCCTCCCTGTGTGGGCCTTCATAGGCAGGCTCACTAGGTGAAGAAGTGGCGGATAAGGAAGACAAGGAGAGCTGGGAGCAGCAGCAATTACTAGAGCACTAACCTCAGATGGCCTAAGAGATGCGGGCAGTGGGTCCCAGTTAGGCAAAAGCCAAGGAACAAAAGGGAGAAGAGTCCAGGCCATGAAAACAAGGGTGTCCAGCCTAGGGCCTCCCACAACACAGCTCTCAGCAGGCTGAACGGAGTCCAAGAGATGGCAGTGGCGGCAGACTTGTCTGCAGAATTTCAGATATGCTGGCCTTGAACTTTTCCCCTCTAGCTTCAGCCAGAATGTACCACCAGCTGTGCCCTGCAGACTGGGCTACAGAAGGGAAAGGGCAGAGGAGAATGGAGGTTTGGGGAAGAATTCTAGAAGGGAGGCCCCAATGAGGAAAACAGGAGAAATAATGGCGCCATTGCTATTTGTCTTCATTAGGAATGGCCAGAGAGGGAGAAGCCAAAGGAAGAAAACTTTCTCTGCTTCCTAGAAGAGAGGAAGCTGGCAGGAAGAACCCTTCAGGGAAAATTCTGGCTAGGATCTGTTTTAGGAAAGGAGGGAGCAGCTGCTCACCAGCTGCTGATTATGGGCTGGAGACCCTGATTAACAGCTCAACAGGCACAAAGCCAAGGTTAAAAGTCACAGGAATTGAAAGCCTAGGACGTGGGGAGGCTGAAGTGAGCCTCAGACCAGCAGAGGAAGGGGATTTATTTTGGAGACTGGGGCCATGCAGCTGGCAGGACTTGAGTGATTTCGGTGAGCAAGCTCAAGTTAAAGCCTGCTTGTTTTCTTCAGGGTGGTCAGTTTAAAAAGTTCGGGGGTGTGTTGACAGTTCCTGCAAAAGTGACAGACCTGTTTGGGAGCCTAGGGGTCTGATAATTTAGGGGTCACAAAGATCCTCAGAGGGAATGGGGGCCAAATACCAGCCTTGCTTTTTTTTTGCAAAGAAAGGGTGACTTTTAACCTCAGAGGAGTAAAGTCGTTGTACATCTGGCTCAAGAAATCTCTTTCAAGAAACATTTACTTGGGAAGTGCTTATGGCATAGATAATAGAAACGGAAAAGTAAAAAAAAAAAAAAAAACCATTGAAATCTTAAAACATGACATCTTATACCAATAACAAACAACAAACAAAAAAACAACAAACAAAACCAAAGCCATAAAAAAAAAAGATCATGTTTTTGGTCTGTTGACTGGACAAATATTCTGTACTAGATGTGTAGGGTAGGCCAGGTGTGAAGTCAGAGGTGCTGACTGCAAGTCTCAGCTCTAGTATCACCAATTGTGTGATACTGAGTCAATTACTTAATCTCTCTTCTATGCCCTTCAGTTGAAAGCAGGCTATGAGCAACCCCTACCTTACAGAACTGTGGGACTAAAGGACATAATATGAAAGTGCTTTTACATACTTAAGCCCACAGTTGAAAGGTTAGCCAATTTTACTAATATTAATAGGCACACAGTCAATGATTTCTAGATAATGGCATTTGATTTTGTGAGGGATCTGCATTGAATTGTAGTGTTTCTTTGAATTTGGAAATTACAGTTTTTGAAGTGTCTTATTACATGTCCCTTGCTGTTCCACCACTTAGTCGCTCCCCAGTCTCTGTGTTGGATAGCATTATTTCTTACATTCATTCATAGAACATACCTACATTATAGCCAGCCTCATGCTTGGAATTCTATGCTTTTCTGTCTTTTTTGGAAGAGGTAAGAAATTTGTAAATGATATTTTTATGCCCATGAGGTACTATAGGCAAATTGACATCTGCAAAGCAAATTTTGCTATGAGTTGATGAAAGCTGAGTATATAAAACAAAGAATATCTGAAAACTATTTGCATATAAGATGGACTAAAAGATTTATTTCTATTTTCTCCTATTTTTCAAAGTGCTGGAAAAATAAAAACTTAAAAGTTTTCATCAAGTATTACCTGAAACAAAATTGGCAGGCATACGTATAATTTTCCTTTGAACTCTAAGTTACTAGACTCCAGTGTTCTGTCAAATATACCCCAACACCTGTAGCACATAAACTCAGGCCTAGATTTCCTAAAAATGCTGGACATGTTTTAGTATTTTAATGATAAAACCCAGATGTCCTGTTTTACATGCCCTGGAAGAAAAGAAACACACAACCTTACACAGAACTCTCACCATTTTAAATCTGATTAAACTCTACGCCAAACAAGGAGTGGAAAGAGTATCATGTTTGTACAAACAATCCTTTAAACAGTATTTTTCAAATCCACTTAAATGTTCTAGAAAACTTCTGAAATGTGAATCAGCAATATTTATTTACATTCCACCCCTGGACTGAAGTATTAGTTTGGGGTCGTGTCTTGGTACTTGGAGCAGGAATTGTGATGATTAGTTTGGTTCTCCAACCTGTGTTTTGAGGCCCACGTGCAATGAGCCCCACTTTGGTCACTTATGCATATGTCAATACTATTTAGAGCCCAGTGATTCTTAGATGTAGCTTGGTTTCAGAACCACCTGGGAGAGTTTCTTCAAAATATCCCATTGTAGGCTCCACACTTTAGTGTCTGATTCAGTAGATCTGGGGAGGGGAGTAGGAATCTGTCCTTACATCAAGTTTTCCTAAGTGATTCTAATAAAACCTTGTGTTTGGTAATCACTGATTTAGGGCCCTGGCTATTTACAACCTTAAATGTGCATGGGGATCTTATTAAAATGCAGATTATGATTCAGTGGGTGGGGGTAGGAGCAGAAGATTCTGCAGTTTCAATAAATTCCCAGATGACACTGATGCGCTGGTCAGGGGACCACGCTTTGCATTTTGTTCTTTTCTGTCTCTTGCAATCTGGAATAGTTCCTCTGCTGTTCCCTGTCTTTCATGTCTTTATGTAATTTCAAAGATTACAGGCCTTACATTCTGTAGGACGGCCCTCAGCCTGGGTCTATCTGAGGTTTCATGACCAGACTTAGGTGATGCCGTCCTGGCAGAAATACTCAGAATGAAGTTGGGCTCTGCTTGGTGCATCACCCCAGAAGGTACAAGATGTGGAGCCTTTGCACCACTGGTGATGTCAATCTTGATCACCTGGTCAGGTTGGTGTCTGCCAGGTGTCTCTGCCACATAGTTACCATTTTCCCTCTGGTAATTTATTAGTATTTGTGAGGCACTATTCTAGGAATGCACTAATATCCTACAATTCACATACCCTCTACTACCTGCCTTCATTGATAAATACCACCAGAATCAGCCACTTCTATGACAGCTACCAAATGGTGATTTATATTTCCTTCATGATTTCTATATTTATTAGTTTCAATCTTCAATAAGAAAGAGCAGTCCCTTGTCTTCCATTTATTTGTTCACATATTCACTTAAATTGGCATAGTCAAATGGATTATAATTTTTTTCACTCTATTGGAATCCATTACTCTATTTATTTTGAAGCTTAAATGATCCCAAAGTGGCACCTAGTCCTTTTGATATGTTTCCACCATCATTGGAACATTTCCTTGGTTTCTGGCAAAACAAGATATTTCAGGTTTATCTTTAAGTTTCCCTTCCCCAGCCACGGAATCAGCAATTTCCTCCAAGAAGCCCTGGTTTCTCTTAAGTAAAGAATGGTATTTAGAATCCAATATCTGTGTGCTTAATGTGCTCATTGCTACTGGAGTGCCATTGCTTTGAGGTTTTCTAGGCAGACAGAGCTTGAAAAAAAAGTCTACACACACACACACACACACACACACACACACACACGTGTAATATTCCCTTATTTATCTGTGTATATAGATTATAATAGCATACATTCATAACGAAATCTACATTTCAAATTTAACATCTCAAAGTTCTTTCTAGCCTTTTTCCTTTTTGTGTTTGTAAGTAGCATTTCCAACAGTAAGAAGCCTGGCTTTTATATAGTTATCCTAAATATATTTGCTTATTTACTCATCAATTTAGTTATCTGCTCACAGTAACCAACGTCCCAACCATTTGGGCCTTCCCTTCTGTCTCCCAGCTGTGTGTCCCCGTCTCTACTCTGCATCCTTGCATGCTGGGGGCATGCTCCTGACGTGTCACTGATGTGCTTCTGTGCAGCTCCCACATCCCTCCCCACACCAGCCAGGGCTGCCCTCCATGCTGGGAAACAAAGGGAAGAGGGAATGGAAGATGGGAAAATTGCTTGTTCTTGGTAAATTGTTCACTAGTGTCTTACATTTGAGCTACATACAATGGTTAATAAGTTTATAATTGTGAAAGTAAATTTGACCTTTTATTAAAGCATTTACTAGTGAAAAAATAAACATCAAAACATTTTAAACATATTGTATGTTTGTGTGTGCATGTATGTGACAGCTGTACTTTAAAGTTGTAAAGAACTTTAGAGGTCTCTTATTTAAATGGTTTCAAATTTGGGGGCCTGGAGGCTTTATGGGAACACTTTCAGTACAACACTGATTAAGAGCTGGTCTGGAATAAAGAGAGGCTGGGGAAAAAGTGAGGTTCAAGGAATATTCCCTAGGGCTCCTCGGAGCAGCATGTCAACACCCCTGGCCTGTTCCAACCCCTCAAGCTCTAAACAAGAGAAGACAGGCTTTACCAACTACTTTGCTATTTGCTGACAGTAGTTTCAAATGTTTGACCTTAGAGATTTGTCCACTGTCCACGGTGGATGCGTGGCCAAAACCACCCACAGGGCCAAGCTGTACCCAGTAGAATAAGAGAGAGCAATGGAAGAGTATCAACCACAGTACATATATCAACTGGGCTGAATGACAGAAACAAGTCAGAAAAGGACACATGCAATTTAATCACAACTTTCAGTGACTTCCCATACCATTGTGGGTAAAATTGAAAGCACTTACAATGACCTACAAAGCTTTACAGATTGGGTCCTCTGACCTCCTCTCCTGCCACTTCCTTTCATGTCCTGCACAGCTTACCCCACCTCAGTCACACTGACCCTCTTCCTGTTCCTTGAATATGCCAGGCACGCTTTACACAGGGCACCAGCACTTATGGTTCCCTCTGCCTAGAATGTTCTTCCTTCACGTGTCCAGATAGCTCATTCCCTCAATCCTCTCTTCGTTACTCAAATACCAGCTTCTCAGTAAGGCTTTCCCTCACCACTCGACTTGAGGTTGCAAGGACTACTCCTCCCCAACACTTCCCATCGCTCTGCCTTGCTTTATTTTCCTCCCTGGCACTTATCATACCGTAAATTTATCTTATTTCTCTTATCCGTCTCCATCTAACTGCAATGGAAGCTCCATGTGGGTAGGGATTTTTATTTGTTTTTTTCATTGCTGGATCCCTAGAGCCTAAACAGTGCATGGCACACAGTGGGCACTCAGTCAATATTTCTAGAAGAATGACTGAAAGAGCAAACAAAGGATATTCCAGGAGAGGCCTCAAGAAGTGACCAAAAGTGGTGGCCAACTGACGACAGGAGGAAGAACTCACTTCCAATTATCCTGGATCAAAAGAGTGGTTTTTGGCAGCCTGCCTCTGACACATAATTCTAGTTGACAGACGAACCATTTAGAGATCTGCAGATGCATTTTGGGGCTGCTCATCCTGGAAAGGGCATTAGGATGTTGCCATGAACACAACAAAGTGTTTTAAAGAGGCCACCATCCATTTGTTTCCTAGTTGAGGTGGCCAGTTGGCAACTTCTGCCTTCCGACTCTTGCCAGCTGGTCCTCTTTTCCGTGTTCTATTTGTTTAGTCATTCAACAAATATTTGTAGCGAAATGTCTAAGTGACAGGGCTGCCCCATGGCTTCATGTGCATAACTTTATTTTATTCACATGCAGCTGTACTTTATTTTCATTCTCTCTCTTCCTCCCCACCTCCACCAGTCTTTGGTTTAATCTTTAATATTGAAAGTAATACACACTTATAAAACAAAGATCCAATATTATAACATTCTCTACGGTAGGAAATGAAATCCCCTCCTTCTCCCTTCTTCCCCACTATTATTACCATAATAATAAAATTTCTTGGCCCTCTCTGCAGGTAGACAGGTGAGAGTCCCCTGGGGAATGGAAAGGTAGTGGAAGGGAGAAATTTCACAAACCAAGATTACTTTTGCATATTAAAGGACTTGCAAGGAATCTCAATTTTCAGCTGTCTGTAGCATGTCACATTTGTCAAAAGCTTGGCTAAGGCAATTGATATTCAAGAAAAACATTCTAAAGGTCATGCCAGGTATTCATTCTTTAGATTTTCTAAGCTCTATCCTTATGCCAAGTAAGACTGTCAGTGAGCAACATACCTGAATTGGATTACTTTAGCTCCCTATATCATATCTTCAGAGAGTCATGCTTTTGAATTATGTCTTTTTATTAATGACCAATACAAAATATGGCCAAAAGGAAAATGCTTTTTCCAATGTTTCTGCCCTCAAAACTGTTCTTCAAGATACCATCATTTTCTACAGGACACATCATTTTCTTTCTTCCTTTTTTTTGAGATGGAGTTTTACTTTGTCACCCAGGCTGGAGGGCAGTGGTGCGATCTCGGCTCACTGCAACCTCCACCTCCTGGGTTCAAGCAATTCTCTGCCTCAGCTTCCCAAGTAGCTGGGATTACAGGCACCTGCCACCACGCCCGGCTAATTTTTTGTATTTTTAGTAGAGATGCAGTTTCACCATCTTGGCCAGGATGATCTCAAACTCCTGACCTCGTGATCCACCCGCCTCGGCCTCCCAAAGTGCTGGGATTACAGGCGTGAGTCACTGCACCCGGCCAGGACACATCATTTTCTAATTCTTTCCAGAGTTCTAGAAGGTAGCTTGCAGTTTCTGATGATTGGATGTGCTGATGCTTTTTGCCTTCTTTCTCTCCTTCCTCTTCTTTTACCTGCTCCTCCAACTCCTTTTCTTTTTCAGATAACGAGAATGATATAATCTATCATATCACCCTTTTTGCCTAGGCTGCCAGGAATCTCTGCCCAACTTTTTTGTCAATGGAAGCATGTTTCCTTTGCCTAGGCATTCTTTCTGGCACTATTCTAGCTTTTTTATTCTACCATTTAAAAAACCTTCCCCCAATTTTTTTTTTATTTTTTGCAAATACAAAGAGACAAAAATAAATGTATTAACAAAGAGTCCAATGCTGATATTTTACAATTTGTAGGTAAGGAGAAGAAGGCCCTGAGAGGTTGCCTTTGCTATCAGCCACAAACGACTAGTTAGAAGAAACTTTCATACTAAAATCTGAGGGTTCCTGCCCTTTCCATTACCTGATGCTGTTTCAAATTAGAGACTAATATTTTTTCTGCCTTCACAGGTTGTGGATATTCACTCAGCATGTTTTCCTTTATGTCCTGCTCTTGGAAAGGGAAGCCAAGTCTGTGGCCTATTTGCTCTTTTCTTCATCATCATCAGTGCACAAGGCCAGCAGAGTTCAGGAAGGAGAGAGAGATGTTCTCACCTCTTTTTATTTCTGCTTATGTAGGCTCAACCCCAGCAACCTATCTAATCCATTCAGGAATTCAGATATAATAATGGGGACATGGATGAAATATCTTTGGGAATGAAGGTGTTCCTGAGTATTGCATTTTTCTTGAGAAGTGTGAGGTCATCAAAAAGAAAAAAACATTGAGTTTAATGCAAGCTGAAGAACTCTATATTTCAAAGTTTACAACATGATAGTTTATAATCTCAAACCAAGTTTGATCAGCTGGATTTTAAACGAATAATTTCTGCTTAAAACATGAATATGAAGTAAAAGTTCCTGTTCGGACTCTTATGCTTCCTTGCATGGAAATATGTAGCAAATGTAAAGATGGGTCCAGGAATGCTAACTTGGATAAATATGCAGGGTGATCTGATAGGAGTTCATAAGAGCCATGGAGGAGGGGGTCACAGTTGGGAGCAGAATGTGACAGAGCCATGATCCATCTGCAGCACCACTGTGTATAGGGGCTTTGGAGGCACAGAGACTTCCCTGAATTCTAGTTCTCCTACTTACCAGAGCTCAGACATGTTTTCTAAGTTCTAAGTTTTCCAAATCCTGTAAATTGAGAATGACCTAAGGAGTGTGCAGTGTATTTAAAAAGGCTTCACATATGCGTGAAGCACATAGCACCATGCTGGCTTGCAGAAGTGTTCAACTAATTGTAGCTATTATCACCTAAGTCAGGTTAGAGCAACTATTGAAGTCAGACAATAACAATTTTATGTAACCAATTAAATAACCAACCAGGAAAGAATCACAAAGAAGAATCCGAGAGGACACAGTAGTTATAGAAGGTACTGAACAGGTGCTGGTACTTTTAGCAGAGGACAGACTTAACCCCCTGGGGCTGAAGTAGCTGCAGAGATGTCAGTTTTCAGAATGAAACTGTGATGAGCCACACTTAGGTCAGGATGAATCAAATCAATGAATAAACTCTGTATCTGGTCATTGTCTAACTCTGCCGCATTTACACACCTTGCAGCCAAGGGGCCAAAGTTTCCTCACATTGTCATCAAGACATAAATGGCCAACTGAGCATACAACATGATAAGGTGCCTCCATAGAGTAATAATAGGGCAAAGAACCTAGGCACAGCTCAAGGAGAAGAAACCCTGACAAATGTGGTTGGCAGCCCTGAGCCTTGTGAATTAGGAGTCAGGGTAGTGTCAACTTCTACGGGAGGCGGTGGTAAAGTTCTTGGCTCAGTTTTGTCATAGACAATGATCTGGGTCTGAATGTAAAAACATCTTGCCAGAAACTTTCTGTTACAAGAAGCTCTCTAGAAAGCAATGAAAGAATAAACTGCTACATATCCTTTAAAGGCATCACTATTATCTTGGCAGGGGTGGGGTAGAGGGAAGGGTAATTGCAGCCAGGAATAAATAAAGATGATAAAAGGAATATGGGAGTTTTCCTTTGTGTAAAAAGTCTTGATTGATGGAGCTAGATAGTTCAGCCATTTATCATGTGGATATATTCTACACGTGGCAGTCACATTAAACATATGTTGTTCTATAACATCTGTAAGTTGATGCTATTTGTACCCTTGCTCTTATCTGTTAATTCGAAAAGCAAAACAAAATAACCACACACACACACAAAAAAAACCCTAAAACCAAGCTGGATTTTGTCTTTAACTTGGCAGAAAGAGTGGCCTCTGATTTTGTGCCTCATATTTTGAATGATTATCTGCTAGATTTTTATTTTTTGCCAATTCATTCTCCATATTTATTTAAGTCTTAGGAAGGAAATGTCCCCAAAATATGGTCATCTTTTTCACTGGGTATCTCAATGAAGAGCAATTTAAAAAAATTGTAATAAATGTTTCACTTGGGACTCACATAATTCATTGTCATACAACCTTTAAAATAACATGTTAGGCTGGATGTGGTGGCTCACGCCTGTAATCCCAGCACTTTGGGAGGCTGAGGCAGATGGATCATGAGGTCAGGAGATCGAAACCATCCTGACTAACACGGTGAAACCCCATCTCTACTAAAAATACCAAAAAAATTAGCCAGGCTTGGTGGCGGGCGCCTGTGGTCCCAGCTACTCAGGAGGATGAGGCAGGAGAATGGCGTGAACCCAGGCGGCGGAGCTCGAAGTGAGCCGAGATCGCACCACTGCACTCCAGCCTGGGCGACAGAGTGAGACTCCGCTCAAAAACATTAAAAACTTCATTAAGATTAAACTGAAATTCTTCAGAGAATATTTTTCAGTGGGGCAAATGCTGCAACCTAAGTGGCAGCATTTCTTACTTGGGTATAGCACTTTATGGTTCACAAAGAACTTCTGCTACACTGCCTCACTTCTATTTCTATCTGTACCACAATCCTGAGTGAGTGGTAGGGTAGGGACGGCTGTCTCATTTACAAATGAAGAAATGGAGATTTTTTGACAAGGGCCGGTGTGGATGTGGAGCAACTAGAATATTTTTAGATTTACAGAAAAATAGCAAGAATAGTACAGAGAATTCCCATATTCCTGGCACCCAAGTCCCTGTGTATTAATGTCTTAGGTTAGCATGATACATTTGTCACAATTAAGAAAATAATATTGATGCATGACTATGAACTAAATTAACTTTATTGGTTATGTCTCAGTTTTTATCTAATGTCCTTTTTCTGTTCCAGGATCCCACGTCACCTTCAGTCATCAGGCCTCTTTAGGCTCTTCTTGGCTGTACCAGTTTCTTAGGCTTGCCTTATTTTTAATGACTTTGACATTTTTGAGAATTATTGGTCATGTATTTGGTAGAATGCCCTTAACTTGGGATTTGACGACTATTTTTCTCATGGTTAGACTGATTTAAGGTTTTGTGGGAGGAAGACCACGGAGGTCAAGTGCAATTCCCATCACATCATATCCAGGGCACACACTATTAACAGGATGTGTCCCTGTTGATGTTGACCTTGATCACCTGGCTGAGGTCATATTTCTCAGCTTTCCTCACTGTAAAGTTACTAATTTTTACTCCCTTTCCCTACTGTACTTCTTGGAAGGAAGTCAATATGCATAGGTCATACTTTAACGAGTAGGGAGTTAGGCTCCACCTCCTAGAGGGTGGAGTATTTATGAGTTACTGGGAATTCTTTTGCACAGATTTGTCTATTCTCTTTCATTTATTCTCCCCCATTTATTTATTCAATCATATCAGTATAGAGTCAAGAATATTTATTTTGTACTTTTGGTTATAATATATTTCTCCTTTACTTTGTCTTGCATGTTGCTCCAGCTTTGGCCATTGGGAGCTCTTTCAGTTTGGTTTGTCTCTTTGACACACCCCATCACTTGTGTTTCTGTTCAAGTACCTCCTTACTGCCTGGCACTACCAGATGCTCCAGGCTCAGCCTGTATATCTTCTGCCTTAGTCCTACAACCAGCCATTTCTCCAAGCAGCCCTGGTTCCTTTTAATTGAAGAATGGTTTTAGAAACCAAGATCTGAGCACAAGGTGTCCTTGTTGCTACTGGGATGTCAGTTGTTTGTACGCACTCTCAGATGACAGAGCAAGGGAATATATGTATGTTATACTAACCCGTGTATATACGTGTATCTATAGATATCTCTGTATGTAACCATCTTTGTAACACACTAAGAATTAGTCCATTCTGATGTTAAGGAGGTAACTTTTGGCTTGTTTCTTACACCTTTTAGTTTCTAACATGGAAAACAGTGATTTTTAAATTTGAAAAAAGTTGAAATTAGTGCTTTGTCAGTTTTATCACCAACCCTCCCACACTCACCATAGTGGAGCATATTAGCCCTCTTTGCTGCTGTGCAGTCATCCTCAGTGCCTTACCCTGGGGACACTGCCTGGTTAGGGCTGTCTTTATTTTTCCCACAGCATGTCACACTGTCATGCTGACTCCATTCCTGCCGACTTTCATCACACAGGGTCATTTTTCTTGACAAAACTGACTCACGCTTGATGATTTACATCTTGGTCATTTATTCATTTCTGTGAAAAGTTCAAAAACTGGAGCCAAAACAAACTCCACAATGCATCTAAGGCAAAACTTCTTGCTGTCTAAGACTTGTTATAACTCATTTTGCCAAGATGTAGGGGAAAAAATGAAACATTTAGCTCATGTGGGAAACAAGTTTTGCATGGAAGTGAGCATGATCTCTATCAGCCTAAGTGGCAGCATTTCTTACTTGGGTATAGCACTTTATGGTTCACAAAGCACTTCTGCTGCACCGCCTCACTTCTATTTCTATCTTTACAACAATCCTGAGTGAGTGGTAGGGTAGGGACTGCTGTCCCATTTACAAATGAAGAAACGGAGATTTTTCACAAGGGCTGGTGTGGATGTGGAGCAACAGGAATGTTCACACATTGTTGCTGTGAATGCAAATGACACAGTCACTTCACATAACACTCTGTAAAATAATTTAGTATCTACCCAAGAAAAAACCTACATTCATCTATTTGGGAATGTTTTTAGTGGCCAATTAATAATGGCATAAAAGCTGAAAATAAATGTCCTTCAACTGGTAAATGGATAAATAAACTATGGTAGATTCATATAATGACATGCTACTCAGAACAAATTATTGACACATACAGTAACACTGAAGGATTTCGTTTTTCTTGTTTTTTGAGACAGGGTCTCACTGTCACCCAGGCTGGAGTGCAGTGGTGTGACTTTGGCTCACTGCAGCCTCAACCTCCTGGGCTCAAGCGATCCTCCTACCTCAGCCTCCCAAGAAGCTGGGACTACAGGTGCATGCCACCATGCCTGGATAATTTTTGTATTTTTTGTAGACAAGAGGTTTTGACATGAGGTTTTGCCCAGGCTGGTCTCAAATTCCTGAGCTCAAGCGATACTCCCACCTTGGCCTCCTAAAATGCTGGATTAACAGGTGTGCACCACCATGCCTAGCTGAGGGATTTCTAATGCATCATTCTAAATGAAGAAAGCCATGCTCAAAAGACCACCTACTGTAAAATTTTATTTCTACTACATTCTGTCAAAGACAAAAAGGATAAAAATAGAAATCAGATCCCAGATGTTTGAGGTAGGGGAGGAATGACTACAAACGAGGCAAAAGGAACTTTTGGGATGAAAAAGCTCATTCATTTGAGCTACAATGGGATCAGTATCATCCCTTTGTAATGATATTCTCTATCCTGATCTTGGTGGTCATTACACAACAGTATGCATTGTCAAAGTTCAAACTGCATGCCAAAAGGGCAAATTCTATTGTATGTAAATTATACTTAAATTTTAAAAAGGAAAGAAGATAACTGAAAAGGGGAGGGTGAAAAGAAAGGTTCAAAGAAGCTAATTACCTATTAAGCAACTTATTCATAGTTGCCAAATAGAAGCAGGAATTGAGCCTAGATCTTCTACCTTCCAGTCCAGACTTCGTCTGTTGAAAATGAACACATATCCAGGAAAAAACTGATTTTCTCTCTACCTTATTTATACACATAATCCCAGACAGACTGGGAACCCTAAGCACTGATCCCTCTCTTCTTGTTCATACTTGGAAGTGGGCTCTTACTTCCCCTACCTAGCATACACATTCATATTCAAAGACTTAGAATGACAACAGCCAATCTATAAAGAATGACATTATATCTTTTTTTTTTTGGTAGGGGGGGGTTCATCAGTTCATCCAACAGGTTTCATCATCAGCTCTTTTATGTTCTACCCTGCACATATTCTTAATTTTTTTTTTTTTTTGAGATGGACTCTCGCTCTGTCGCCTGGACTGGAGTGCAATGGCACGATTTCGGCTCACTGCAACCTCTGCCTCCCGGGTTCAACTGATTCTCCTGCCTCGGTCTCCCATGTAGCTGGGATTACAGGCTCCTGCCACCATGCCCAGCTCATTTTTGTATTTTTAGTAGAGTTGGGGTTTCACCAGGTTGGCCAGGCTGGTCTTGAACTCCTGACCTCAGGTGATCCACATGCCTCGGCCTCCCAAAGTGCCAGGATTACAAGTGTGAGCCACTGCACCCGGCCAAGAATTAGATTATATCTTAATGTCATGCTTCATTGTCAGAAATATTGCCAGAAAATATCTGAACAGAGATTTATCCAAAGAAGATATACAAATGTAAGCACGTGAAAAGATACTCAACATCATTAGCTATTTAGGAAAATGAAATCAAAACTATGAGGTATCACTTTATACCTACTAGGATGGCTGTAATAGAAAAGACAGAGACTCGCAAGTGTTGATAGAATTGTGGATAAATCAGAACCCTCATACATTGTTGGTGGGAATGTCAAATGGTGCAGCCATTTTGGAGCAGTCTGGCAGTTCCTCAAAATGCTAAACATTGAGTTTTATGACCCAGCAATTCCCGTCCTACGTACATACCCAAGATAAATAAAAACACATACTCAAAAATTTTTACTTGAATTTCATAGCAGCACTATTTGTAATGGCCAAAAAGTATACACAATTCAAATGTCCATCATTATTTATACCAATAAACAATATGTGGTATACGTACATAATGAAATATTATCCAGCCATAAAAGAAATGAAGTACGGATTCATGCTACAATGCTGATGAACCTTGAAAACAGTATCTTAAGTGAAAGACGCCAGACACAAAAGGCCACATATTGTGTGATTCCATTTATTCAAAATATCCAGAATAGGCAAATCCATTGAGATAGAAATGAGATCAGTGTTTTCCAGGGGCTGTGGTTAGGGAGGAATAGGGAGTGGCTGCTAGTGGGTATGTGGTTTCTTTTTGGGGTGATGACCATATCCTAAAATTGATTTATGGTGATGATTATACAAGTCTATAAATATATGAAAAAAAACCACTGAACTGTATACTTTAAATGTATGTATTATACAGTACGTGAATTATATCTCAATAAAACTGTTACAAAGATCAAACAGAAAGCAACAGGCAAATCAAAAAGATGTGTTGTGTAGAAAGTACAGTGCTTTCTCTACTTCTAGCAACACATCTAGAAGGGGTGGGGATTGGGGGTTCTGGGCTGGTGAGACCACCTCATTATACCTGAGTGGGGTCCTTTCTCTCAAAGTCTTTTTTTATTTTTAAATTTATTTTAATTTATTTATTTTAGAGATAGGTCAGCAAAGCCCAGGCTGGTTTTGAACTCCTAGCTTCAAGTGATCCTCCTGACTTGGCTTCCCAAAGTGCTGGAATTACAGGCATGAGCCACCATGCCTGGCCCTCTCTCTAAGTCTTGCACCTGAAAGGTAGCTTACAGATCCTACTCTCCCATTTTAAAAGGCTCTCCCCCAATTCTTAGCTGGGGTTACAGTTGCTTCTTCTCTGAGGGCACTGCCCAGCTGTGACAATCAGGCTGAGGGTAGATCAGACAAGAAATCATTATCTCAAGGGAATGAAGAAGAGAACACTTTATGCTATAATATATAGGGTATAGCAACAGCAAAACCCTCACTGTAACCCTCACCCTACAGAAGGCAAGCCCCTGAGCCCACAGTGAAGGTGTATAGCAAGGTAGTGTATATAGGTTACTTTGGATTCAGTATTACTTACAATGCACCTTATACATTAAGTATCAGAAGATTATAATAGCAATAGGCGACTTTTATTGATCACAACAACCCTAACTAGAAGGAAATACTATCCTCATTTGACAGGCTGGCAAAGGAAGGCAGAGAAAGACTTAGTAACTTGTTGTAGATCATATAAACAATGCAGCCGGGATTCAAACTGAGAGTTCAAACTCCAGAGTTTAAAATCTAAGGAGCATTAGGTATCATCTGGCCTAATTCCTTATCTTATGGGGCAGAAACTGATGTTCAGAGGGGCTAAAAGATTTGATCAATATGACACAGCTGGTTAGAGACAGAACAAAAGGCCTAGACTCATAATCCTGTTCAAAGTTCTCCTGACCTCTTTTAGATTTATAGTACAGATATCAAAGAAATTCCCAAAAGTCAGGATTTCATACTCATACTCCAGAGTTATCTAACTATTAGAGATAACTACTAGCATTACCTAATAGTCCTAAAACTATTACAGGCAGGTGGGCAAGTATTGCTTTCTCAAGGATTTCTAAGAAAGAAGTCTTCAAAATCTTCAGGGAGTTACATGAACGTCATGATCTTTTTCTATTAGCTTCAACATCCCAGAGAAAGGAAATCACCAATGTGAAGTGTCATCCTCCTACAACATGAGTTGTGTCATATCATTCCTCTTAAAAAAAAAGAAAAAAAAAGGAGCCCCTAATTCTTAGGGTGCCATTCCTAGATCCAAACTTCCGTTTCTATTTCATCTCTCATGTCTCTTTACACAGGGACTTCTTTCTTGTTTGGAGAAGGACTGGATCTCCAGGGTTTGGGCACTTAGTCCCCAAATCACCAACTCTGAGAACTGGAAGAGCCCTGTTAGAAATCCGGACCTGCCCATTGCCCTTTCTCTCTAAGGCAGTGACTCTCAGCTTGGGAGGAGCTGATGACAGTCTTGGACAGCAGGGTAGCTAGAGGAGGGAGAACATGTGATGTTTCTAAAGTGCATATTCAGCATTCTAAGTGCTTTTATTCATGCTAGCGAATCTATTTTGAAGTTTCAAATCATATTAAATGTGGATACGAGGTTTTATTCTTTAACATTCTGGGTTAAAGAGTGTTGAGAAAACTTTACTTTAGATAAAGTTTCTATAGGCTACAAATCCAGATAAAGACAATAGAACCAACCCTAATATCAGCACCACTATCTACCACCTTCGTAATCATTCAAGGAGTTCAAAATGGTGGCCCCTGTTTCCCCCAAACTTCTTGATAGCCTCTAAATGGAGTTTAAAATATGATAGTATTGGAAGCAAGGAAAATTTTCTTATCTGTTCTAAAAGTCATTCCAAGCTATTAGCTGCCTAGAATTATTATCATCATTGTTAGTCATTGAGTGCTTGATTCAGGTTCAATCACCTTGGTAAACACATTTCCTCAAATTCTCTTTTAATTCTTGCAACATCCCTATATATAGATCAATGTTATAAGCACCACTTTACAGATGAAGAGACTGAGGAATACAATAGTTAGGAAACTTGCCTGGAGTCACACAGAAAGTAAGCAGTGAGCCTTGGATTTGAATTCAAATCTGAGCCAGCACTCTTACCCAGGGCTACTGTCTTGTGCACTGTGTGAACAGCGCCCTCTGGAATTGTGCAGAGTCTTTGCCTCTTCCTGCACAATCCAACAGTGAATCATCCAGGTCGACAGATGTAAAAGGGGCATGAAGCGATTAATGGGGAGAAAACAGGACAGTCACATTGCAGAGACAAGCCTTGAATGTGGTTAAAATGCCTGGACACCACCTGGTCAGCAGTGAAGAGCTACTAAAAAACTAAGAGCAGAGAGCTATCTCTTAGTATTGCCATAGGGACAAAGAATGAATGTGAAAAGCAAATGAATGAATGTAACCATTTGTTAATAGTTGTTGCGTAATTCCCCATGAAGAGGATGGCAGAAACTAGGCAAAGTAAGACATTTGGTTCTGGATGGATTTTTATTAGCAGGATATCTGGTTCTCTAATTGGCATAGATAACAAAAAGTCAATTGTATTTGACTCCCTAATCTTGCCTTGTTTGGAGTAAGAACAGTAACTAAGTTTCTGTATCTAGCTTGAAATTCCACTTGAATACCATTATACTTTAAAACAGTGTGAAGCAAACATCTTTTGACTGTTAAGAGATGTTAATAAAGAAATTACACTGTACAATGTAATAAAAAATGCTTAAAAAAAGACAATTTCATACCACACTTTCTGTGACTTTAGCCTGCTTATCTCATCCACTGGTTGGTGACCAAGCTATTGAGCACCCAGCAGGGAAACCCGCCTGGTGTTCATATGACAGTAGAGAGAATTAGTTTCAACTTACTTGCAGAAGTGGATTTCAGAGGAAGGGATTTGACAAAGTTGTTAAACCCAGTAGAGTCTGAAGAGGAAAGCTGGGATGATGATGGAGCTGAGCACTGTCATTTTGAAATTGGTTTTGGCCCCCAGAGTATAAATACACCTCAGTATTTTTGTTAGGATTGCCAGAAAATCAGCAAGTGCTCACTTTCTTTTGCCAACAAAAGCATGACTCTCTGTGCAAAAATTTTCTGCACATTCTATAAACAAGAACATTCAGAAAATCCCTCTTGCTGAGAGATATGACAAGAGATATATTAAACCATGCTGTAAAATAAAGCAGATACTGAGTATACCACTGGGTTCATCAAACACAAGAGAAGCTTTTATATATCCCTTCTGCCACAAACTTCTACATGTCATCCTATCTCCCAAAATACCTCCCCATACTGTGCTGATCTGAGGAGCCCCCATCCAGGCTTTCACCTTTGTTTGCTGTGAGTCTTCTCCAACAGGCATTGCCTAATCCATTACCTACATTTTCTCACCACTGCACCCTAGTTTGCTGTCCCTGCAGGCTATTGTGTTGGCGGTCTCCAAGTGATCCATGACCTCCTATCCAAATCTCAGGCTAAAACTTTTCTTCCTCACAGAATCTTCCAGTTCAAAAGAGGCCATTGGAAGATCTTAATCAGGAGTTGGCAAACTTTTTCTGTAAAGGGCCAGATGATAAGTATTTTAGGCTTTGTGAGCCATTTGATCTTTGTTGCAACTACTTAGCTCCGACACTGTAGCACAAAAGCAGCTGTAGCCAACACATAAATGAGCATAGCTGTGCTATAATAAAATTGTATTTATGGGCACGAAATTTGAGCTTCATATAATTTTCACCTATTGCAAAATAGTATCCTTTTAGTTTTTCCAAGATCAGATGAGAGCGAGTGCGTTCCAGATGGGATAGCCGTAAACTGATTTTTTAAAATTGTTAAAAAATGAGATGCTTGTGAGGCTATGGAGAAAAGGGAACACTACATTGTTGGTGAGAATGTAAATTAGTTTAGCCACTGTGAAAAGTAGTTTAGAGACTTCTCAAGGAACTTAAAACAGAACTACTATTTGACCCAGCAATCTCATTACTGGGTATATGCCCAAAGAGAAAAAAGACACGTGCACTTGCATGTTAATTGCAGCACTATTTACAATAGCAAAACATGCAATCAAGTTAGGATGCATCAACAGTGGATCAACAGTGGATGGGATATACATATATACCATGGAATACTACACAGCCATAAAAAAGAATGAAATCACGTCCTCTGCAGCAACATAGATGCAGCTGGAGGCTATTATCCTAAGTGAGCCAATGCAGGAACAGAAAACCAAATACTGCATGTTCTCACTTATAAGTGGGAGCTAAACACTGGGTTCACATGGACATAAAGATGGCAACAGTAGACATTGGAAACTAATAGAAGGGGAAGAGCGGGAGGCATGCAAAGGCCGAAAAACTACCTATTGGGTACTATGCTCACTACCTGGGTGACAGGATCATTTGTACCCCAAACCTCAAGTGTCATACAACACACCCATGGAACAAACCTGTACATACATCCACTGAATTTAAAATAAAAGTTGAAATTATAAAAATAAAATACACTTTAAAATGTTCTCACCATAACAGTGTAAAGTACTTGAGGAGATGGATATGTCAATTAGCTTGATGTAATCATTCCACATTGTTCACATCTATTATAACATCACTTTGCACTCCATATATATATAATTATAATGTCAATTTACAATTAAATTTTTAAAAACTGTTAAAAATGTAAAAACCATTATTAGCTCACAGGATGTGCAAAAACAGGTGATAGGAAGGATTTGGTTTGATGTAGGTCATCCTCGCAGCTAAAACCAGGGGTTTCTTCAAAGCTTTGCACCTGGCCAGCCGGGCTCTGTGTGAAATTTCTCCAGTTTTAAGAAATTCACTACTTCAACAGGCAGCCTGTTCTAAGGCTGAGATGAAATGACTAGACCTAGTTTTGCCTGCTAAAGACACAACATATAACTCAACTTCGTCTTTATGGCAACCCTTAAAATATTGAAATGTACCTGTTTTGACCACTTTGGAAGTCTCCTATGTAGGAAGCCCAAGTTTCTTTTTTTCTTTATCTTTTTTTTTTTTTTTTCTGAGATAGGGTCTCACTCTGTGGCCCAGGCTGGAGTGCAGTGTCACGATCTCAGCTCACTGCAGCCTCAACCTCCTGCACTCAAGTGATCCTCCCACCTCAGGCTCCCTGAATAGCTGGGACTACAGGCACGGACCACCACACCTGGATAATTTTTTATTATTTTTAGAGACAGGGTCTCGCTATGTTGCCCAGGCTCGTCTTGAACTCCTGGACACAAGTGATCCTCCTGCCTTGGCCTCCCAAAGTGCTGGGATCACAGACATGAGCCCCTGTGCCTATCCAGCCCAAGTTTCTTTTTCTTTTCTTTTTTTTTTGAAATGGAGTCTCGCTCTGTCGCCCAGGCTGGAGTGCAGTGGCACGATCTTGGCTCACTGCAACTTCCACCTCCCGGATTCACGCCATTCTCCTGCCTCAGCCTTCCGAGTAGCTAGGACTACAGGTGCCCACCACCACGCCAGGCTAATTTTTGCATTTTTTAGTAGAGACGGGGTGTCACTGTGTTAGCCAGGATGGTCTCGATCTCCTGACCTCGAGATCTGCCCACCTCGGCCTCCCAAAGTGCTGGGATTACAGGCGTGAGCCACTGCGTCCGGCTAAGTTTTTTTATTGTTGTACAACATGGTTTTTTTGTTTGGGGCAGGAGGGGTCCTCTCTGCTCTGGTGAAATTCTCCTGCAAATGTCAATTCAAGTGTGACCACTTTTGGGAGAGGAGAGTAATGTTATGCCATTGCATGATGTTTGCCATTGTGCTATTCTGAATGCTCTGTTAATGTACTTCTCAGCTTCCCTGGCTCAGGGTAATGTGATAATCATCTTTAACATTTTTCTCCATTGGTTTTTCTTTTTCCTTTTAGTCACCCTATGAGGCTGGGGGCCCTTAATTTCTCATCACCCACACTTGCCTGATTATCTTGTGTTGCCCACATGATCCTTCTCACTGGATCCTTTTATGATCTGCCATGACAGAGGTGTTACCAAAGCATGATCCTTGAAGCCTGTGATCTCCCTCACACTTTATGTCTTAGAAAACAGATTCTCATGGCTTGCTCATCCTTCTACGACAATTATTCCAAAATTGTATCTGCATCACCAATCTAGCACATGAGCTCCATGCTCCCGCCTTGCACTGCCTAGTAGGCATCCATTTAAAGGTGATACTTTACTCTCACCCTAAAACCTACATGATGACAATGATGATGATAATAGTCACAATGGAAATAGCAATTAGCACTTGTTGAACACCTACTATGTGCCAGGCACTATCCTGAACTAAGGATTCATTATCTTTTGTTGCTGTTGCTGTTGTTTGAGTTATGGTGTCACTCTGGCAGCCAGGCTGGAGTACAGTGGAACAATCGTAGCTTACTGCTGCCTCTTATTACTGGGCTCAAGTGATCTTCCTGTCTCAGCCTCCTCAGCAGCTGGTACTACACGCATGTGACACAATGCCCAGTTAGTTTTTAAATTTGTAGAGACAAGGTCTTGCCGTTTTGCCCAGGCTGATCTTGAACTGCTAGTCTGAAGCAATCCTTTTGCCTCAGCCTCCCAAAGCACTGAAATTACAGGCATGAGCCACCATGCCCAGCCAAGATTCATTATCTTTTTAAAAAAATTTAATTAATTAATTTAATTTTGAGACAAGGTTGGGCTCTATCAGCCAGACTGGAGTGCAGCGGCACCATCTTGGCTCACTGCAACCTCTGCCTCCTGGACACAAGCCATCCTCCCACCTCAGCCTCCTGAGTAGCTGGGATCACAGGCGTGCACTACCATGCCTGTAACTTCTGTATTTTTTGTAGAGATGGGGTTTCACCATGTTGCCCAGGCTGGTCTCGAACTTGGGAGCTCAAGCAATCCACCCGCTGGGATTATAGACGTGAGCCACTGCACTCAGCTTGGATACATTCTTACTAAACCTTTACAACAATCTATGAAGAAACTACTCTTAGTTCCCTTTTATAGTTGCAGAAATAGGCTCAGAGAAATAATTTGGCCAAATACACTGATAATAAGTAACAGGGTTAGGATTTGAACCCTTGAGTGTCTGAATCAAAGCACATGCTCTTGACCTCTTTGGCTGGTCTTTGTAACCCAAAATGATGTCGTGGGTGCTCCACTTATTCCGAAAGCCACGCTCAGAAAGCCTGAATTCAGTCTTGACTCCTCCTTCTCCTTCATCCTCCCTATTTGAATAGTCACTGAATTACTGGGATTCTTTCTTCTAGGCATCTGGGAGCCATTTTCCCCTTATATTCTCACCATCATCCTAAATCAGGTCCCTTGTCATCTTCTGTTGTTTACTGCAACTCTCTCCTGATGGATCTTCCTGCACCCAGGTCTTCAGTCCATCACGCACCATCCTGCCCAGAATATGCTTGAGCAAACTGGGTCTCTCACTTGAGACATCTTCCTGGCATCTATACCTTTTTATTCATTTATTTGACCCACCTTAGAACTGTCCAGCCCTCACTTGCCTGGGGTCCTTATCCTGGGGTGAGAGAGGAGGGAAGGGATACTGGAATATATGTCAACTGCCAGGTAATTTAAATATTTCACAGGTGAATCTTTTTTCCTTTATATATATTTAATATATATATATTATATATATATTATATGTATGTGCACTATATATTATATAATATACACTAAATATGTAATATATTAATATTATATATCTATATCCATATACAGTCTTTAGTAGTTTCAAGACCAGTGTGTTTTGGAAAACTGGAGAAAGATTAGGAAAATAAAGTTCCAGGTTAAGTACATTTGAGAAATGCCAGTGAGTTAAAAGTGTCTTTATTGCTGGACTTCTTCAGCCTTCCGTATACTAACATGCATGGTGACTATCAATACACAAGTGGAAAGAGCTGCAAAAGGGTATTTGAAATTCACTAGACCACAAATTTTTTTTTTTTTTCTTTCTCCTACTGAGCATGTTGAGAAACCAGGGTTCTGTAGAACAATTCTTAAGAAAAACTACTCTAGGAATGTCTATCAAAATGCTATACAGGGCTGGGGATGACGGCTCACGCCTGTAATACCGGCACTTTGGGAGGCCGAGGCAGGTGGATCACCTGAGGTCAGGAGTTTGAGGCCAGCCCGACCAACATGGTGAAACCCCATCTCTACTAAATTCAAAAAATTAGCTGGGAGTGGTGACACATGCCTGTAGTCCCAGCTACTTGCGTGGCTGGGGCAGGGGAATTGTTTGAACCCAGGAGGTGGAGGTTACAGTGAGCCAAGATTGTGCCATTGTGCTCCAGCCTGGACAACAAGAGCAAAGCTCCATCTGAAAAACATAACAAAACAAAACAAACAAACAAACAAACAAACCAAACCAAGCTATGCAGGCTGCAGGAGTGAAAGGCAGCAGTGATGGACAGTAGGAGCCCAGGACGTGGAGTCAGAAGGATAGGCTGGAGTCCCAGAGCCACACAGAGTGGCTGTGTAAGGGTTAACGTCATAATGTACGTGAAGGGCTCTGCTTAAGTGTAAAGTTGTGGTGTAAATGTGCACATTAGTTGACAAATGGTTTAAATTTAAATATACTTTAAGTTTTTTCCCTAAGATTGGTTGTTGGTTTCTATAGCTAAAAATTAAGAAAACATATTTTATATAGCAATAGAGAACTTCCTAGGAATTATTAAAGGACTATAAATATACAGGTTTTTATTCTCTCTACTTACAGGGAATATTCGTTGCATTTGTATACTTAATTGACCCAAATAGAGAACTATCACAAATACAAGACAAATTTTACTTTTCATTAAGGAGAATATTTTACAAATTATGAAATGACTCATAACAAGACCACTATAACATGAATTATGGTGCTGGGGGGTGGGAGAGATGTGGTTTAAGGGAATTGGGACCTCATGGTAGCTGTGAGTACCTAGGGAAGGGGGCAAGTGGGTTCCATGGTAGCTGTGGGTACCTAGGGACCAGGGCAGGCAGATGGAGAAGAGAAGAGGGGGTTTTAGGGGCTGGAAATGTCGACAAACTTCTTGGCTGCATTTTTGTCTAGGGCCAGTCTGGCATGTTTTCCACCCTAACGATTTACATACAACTTTAATGTCTGTCTAACTTTCAAAGTATGAGGTGTGATGAAAAGGAACGAAACTTGTGTTCATGTGAGGCTTATGGAATCTGAATCATGGGATTAAGATCTCACCTTGTAAGTCCATGTGCCAGGGCAGGAGGGATCCAGACTCATCACCCACAGCATCTGTCCTGCTTTGACCTGCGGCTAAGTCCTCATCCTTTCCCTGCTCCTTCTCTGGCCCTTGAGGAATCTGTGACCAAGCTGCTTGGGGAGGCTGAGGCATTAAGACCCAGACCCACCTCCTCTACTACAGTTTCCCAAAGTACACTCAGTAGTGGGTACCGAGCCATCAGGTATCCAGTACCCAAGTATTTTTATGAAAAACTCATTCTGGGGGAGGCACCATGTACATCAACGTAATAAATCCATGAGAAGTCCTGCAGTGAAACAAACAACTTATCATTGCTTTCCTAGCATGTGGCTTATGTGTTAGATGATGGGGCACTGTTTTTAACAGAATGAATACTGACATCCCATATCATGTTGGGAGATGCTGCCCTGCCCTCACTTGGTTACCCCTAAACTCCCTTCCAACAAACCAGAATTTTATGCCCATGTTTCTTTATTCATAATCTTTCCTATGACAAGTACTTACATTGCAACTAGATGCAATAATGTGTGTATATACTTATATATGTATATGTTTCATCTTGGCTTAGCCACTTTCAACCTATGCGATATTGGGCAAATTCTATAGCCTTTCATTACTTATTAATTATTATCATTTTTTTAGCCCCATGTCTTAATTTTTCTGTAGCCTCTCTCTCAGTTTTGTTATTTGTAAAATAAAGCCATGGCTCCCACCTTTCAGGGTTGTGTAAAAGCTAAATGAGATTAGGGTTGTAAAGTGTTTGGCCCAGTGCCCAGTGCAAGGCACGGGATTCACAGCAGCTCCATCATCACTCTCTCCATCATCACCATCATATCAATGAATGCGAGATAAATTAGACATCCTCAAGTAGCGAATTGTCGAATTAAATTTTTTTCCCTTTTGATAGGATAATTTGACTTGCATATCAACTATGTATCTTGGTTTTAGGAAGTGGTTTCACAGAGGAGACATAAAATGCAGAAACATTTGTTGGATGATTGTAGAGTTAAGGACACTCACATCTAATTGAAAAAATGTTTTGTTAGGCCAACCTGATGAATAGTCTCTAGTGACATGCCGTAGGCTTTCTGTTAATTCCTATTTGACTTGACATTTTTACCAACAATTTGAACAAATATACATGACACTTATTTATCAAATCTGAATATGAAAAAAATCTGGAGTGTTAGTTACTTCAATACAAAGCTGAATGAAGATTCAAAATTATTTTGATAGGCCTGAATGCCCCAAAATTAAAATTTAGTAGACTTAAATATAAAATACTATGCCCACGTGAGAAAATAATAAACAAAACAACCTATGCAGAGAAAAGATCAGCTTGATGGCTGTTTATATGATAAAAGTCTAGCAGTTATAGTTGATCATCATCTGGGCTAATAATTAGAGCTAATAGAGAAAAGCAATTAATTTAGCGGAATTAAGAGCAGGATAATTACCCAATTGAGAGAATGAAGAGACTCACTGTTCAGAACAGATGAGGGAGCCTCATTTTTACATTTTGCCAAATGATGTAAGTTCTGAAGATATGGGGAATGTCCAGCTTCAAGAGAACCAAACCAAAGGAAGACATAATTTTTACTATTCCCCCTGGGGACTGACAAGTGGAATCTGTAAGGAGAAAGAATTCAGTCTGTTTTAAGAAAGACTGTTAAAACAAATCGAGTTGCATCCTCACAATGAGTTTGTTGAAATGGAGTGAAGCCCATCTTCAAAAGTTTTTAGCAAAAGCTGGGCAAGAAGCTGCAAGGAAGGGATTCTTATATTTGGTGAATGACATGAGTCCCCATTACCTCCAAAACTTCATCAGTACGAAAGTTCGGAGCTGTGCCTGACAAAAGCCTTCCCAGTCTCCAAAGCTCTGAAGCCTTTGGTCATCCTCAATGGAGATGTGCCCGTGTGATCTCCCTCTTCAAATCTCACGGCATGCACAATCTTTATCTCTCATTCTGCACAAATCACACTAGTTACCATTTATTGAGAACCTATCCTGTACTTGGTGATTTTATATATGTCATCTTGTTTAAATGTCCCCATAACCATGCGAAATTAATTAAATTATCCCGCTTTATAGATGAGAAATATGAAGCTGAATTCTGTTTTTTAAATCACTCACTTGCCCAGGGTCCCACAGTAAGTGGCAGATCCCCATGTTCATGCCCAGACATTTTTGTTTTTTTCTTTTTAGGTGGAGTTTCACTCTTGTGGCCCAGGCTGGAGTGCAGTGGCACAAACTCGGTTCACTGCAACCTCTGCCTTCTGGGTTCAAGTGATTCTTCTGCCTCAGCTTCCCAAGTAGCTGGGATTACAGGCACGCACCACCATGCCTGGCTAATTTTTTGTACTTTTAGTAGAGACGGCGTTTCACCCTATTAGCCAGACTGGTCTCAAACTCCTGACCTCAGGTGATCTGCCTCAGCCTCTCAAAATGCTGGTATTACAGGTGTGAGCCACCTTGGCTGTATGCCCAGACTTAATGATAGAATTATACTCTTTCCTCTTTCTACTAACTCACAGCACTTCTCTAACTACGATCTCTTATACAATAGTTCATGCTTGACATTGCTTTATCCCCTTATGTGTGTATTTATTCAATATTTTATGTCTTGTATGCCTTGAACTAGATTGTAAATTCCTTGAACAAAATGACCCATGGCTTGCTTTTCTTTGTATTTCTAACAGTACCTAATAGGATAATTATTTACGCTAATTAGCATTATTCATAAAATACTATTACACATCTACTATATAGTTGGTACCAGGCATAAAAACAAGAGATATAGCAATGAACAAGTTAGAAAAGTTTCTAGTCTAAGGAGATAGGAAAAAAAAAAAAAAAAAAGCAAGTCAAGTTCCCTGGCTTTTGAGCTAAGACATGACCAAGAGAAGGCAGTAGCTGTGATATGATCTGAGAAAGAAGGTCTTTTGCAGAGGCAACAACAACTGCAGAGGCTGTGTACAGAAAACTAACTTGGCATGTCCAGGGAATAGAATGAAAGGCTGTGTGGCTAAAACAGAGCCAGAGAGAGGGGTGGGTGTATAAAGTTAGGTTGGAGGGCCAGAAGTGGTGGCTCATGCCTATAATCCCAGCACTTTGGGAGGCTGGGGCAGACAGATCACCTAAGGACAGGAGTTTGAGACCAGCCTGGCCAACATGCTGAAAGCCTGTCTCTACTAAAAATACAAAAATTAGCTGGGAATGGTGGCAGGTGCCTGTAATCCCAATGACTAGAGAGGCTGAGGCAGGAGAATCACTTGAACCCAGGAGGTGGAGGTTGCAGTGAGCTGACATCATGCCATTGCACTCCACCCTGGGCAGCAAGAGAAAAACCCCATCTCTAAATAAACAAATAAATAAAGTTAGGTTGGAGAAGTAGGCAGGAGCAAAACCATGCAGGGTCTTGTTATTTTGGATTTTATTTCAAATGCAAAGGGGAGCCATTGAAGCGACACTTAGCAGGGGAGTTACCTTTATGCTTATAAACGATCACTCCAGTTGTTGGGTGGAGAATGGATTACAGCATTTGTCAGCATGAAAGTAGTTCTGGAGATAAGTGCAATGGTGGCTGGTTTCAACCTAGCTTAGCAGATGAAACACTAAGGAGTGGGCCAATTCAGGGGGTATTTTGCAAGTACTGCAAATGAAACTTGCTGATAGTTTATGCTATGGTTTGGATGTTTGCCCTGTTCAAATCTCGTGTTGAAATGTGATCCCCGATGTTGGGGCCTCGTGGGAGGCACTGGATCATGGGGTGGATCCCTTATGAATAGCTTAGTGCCGTCCCTTTGGTGATGAGTAAGTTCTCACTTACTTAGTTCACTCAAGAGCTGGTTGTTTTAAAAGAGTCTGGGACATCCCCCTTTTCTCTCTCTCACTCTCATTCTCGCCCCATGACATGCCTGCTCCTATTTCACCTCTCGCCATGAGTAAAAGCTCTGAGGCCTCACCAGAAGTGGATGCCAGCTCCACATTTCCTGTAAAGCCCATAGAAGCATGAGCCAATTAAATCTCTTTTCTTTATACATTACCCAGCCTCAGGTAACTCTCCATAGCAATGCAAGAATAGCCTAGTACAGTTTAGATGTCAGGGTATGAGGAAAGAGTAAATCAATCAAACTCTGGTTGATGGCCTGAACACCTGGGTTGACACTGAAACTGCTCACTGAGACGGGGAGGGCAGCAGCATTGGTTGAGGGGGGAAGGTCCTGGATGGTATGTGAATGGTGGGGAGGGAGAAGTTAATTCTATTTTGGCCATATTTGAGATGTCTTTTAGACATGACTAGAATGTAAGCTCAGTGGGGCAGGAGCTTTGTCTGTGTTGTTCTGTGCCATATTCCCCGTGCACAAACAGCATTTAGTACAAAAGTTAGTACTGAAAGTCTTTTTGAATGAAAAAAGCCAAGGGGAGGCATTGAGAAAGCAGTTGGATTTATGCATGTTTAAATTTTTGGGCAAATGCAGATCCTCAGTAAAGCATAAATACATTCCTCCTTGGCTCTCACATGTGCAGCAAAAATCTCTAAGAGTGGTTTTTCAAAGAGCAGAATTAAACATCCTAATAGGGTCAGCTAATGCCGTCCTGGAAAGAGGCTCAAAATCCCAGTCTCTGACTAAAGCTGACCTGGTCTTTCCCACAGTGTTCAGGGTCATTTAAGTGAGACGGCAAGGACCTGGAGGCACTGCTGCACTGCTTCTCTGGGTCATGTTTATTATTTCTAGTAGTAACAATACTGCTCGCATAGGTCAAAATTCTTATTCATCTATTTGTTGATTTCCACTGCATCCATTATTGTTTCTACCAGTCTCAAGACAGAGGTGTTAACTGATACCTGCTTTAAAACAGAATTAAACAGCTCTCTAATAAGTCAATGGCTTTGACAGTTAACTTTCTGGGCCAGTTAAATCCTGGAGACACAATGTGAGCTTTAAGAAGGAGAACTGAGAATGAAGATTGCCTATTATAGTAATGACATAGTCTAAATGTTAAAGGGTTCAAAATCACGTCCTCCATTTTGTAGTACTAAGAGCAAAAAATGAAAAAAAAATACAGAAAGAAAAGAAAGCAAGAAAGGAAAGAAGAAAAGGAAGGAATGAAGGAAAGAAGAAAGAAAAGAAATGAAGATGGGCTGGGCATGGTGGCTCATGCTTGTAATCCCAGCATTTTGGGAGGCCAAGGCAGGTGGATTGCTTGAGGCCAGAAGTTTAAGACCAGCCTGGCCAACATGGTGAAACCCTGTCTCTTCTAAAAAAAAAATACAAAAATTATCCAAGTGTGGTGGTGCACATCTGTGATCCCAGCTACTTGGGAGGGTGAAGCATGAGAATTGCTTGAACCTGGGAGGCGGAGGTTGTAGTGAGCCAAGATTGCACCATTGCACTTCAGCCTGGGTGACACAGTGAGATTCTGTCTCAAAAAAAAAAAAAAAAGAAATGAAGGGAGGGAAAACAAGCCATTACATTTATTTAAATGTACTTTGAACAATTCTCAATTATCTGCAGTAATGGATGACCCCAAAGATAGAAGCCATTTTCCTCCTGTTTCAAAATGAAGTCCTCCATTGCAGTACTATGAGCAAAAAATGAAAAAAAAATATAGAAAGAAAAGGAAGAAGGACATTTTCCTCCTATTTGCTTTGGGATACAGCTTTGTTCTCTTTGAGTGCTGCTGTGACTGATGTTCTAGAGCAGCGATTCTCAACTGTTGCTGTGTTGGTGGCATCAGGGTTATCTCATGAAGCTATGTTTTTTCCTTTTTGTTATTTTAAATTTTACAGAAAAGGTCTCACTCTATCATTCAGACTGGAGTATAGTGGCATCAACCTAGCTCACTGCAGCCTCAACTCCTGGGCCCAAATGATCCTCCCACCTCAGCCTCCCCAGTTGCTGGAACTACAGGTATGCACCACCATGCTCTGTCAATTTTTAAATTTTTTATAGATACAGGATCTTGCTATGTTGGTCTTGAACTCCTGGTTGGTCTTGAACTCCTGGACTCAAGCAACCCTCCTGCCTCAGATAACTACTAGGATTATAGGAGTGAGCCACTAAGGCTGGCCTTCATGGAGTTTTTTAAAATTATAATGCCTGGGCCCCACCTTGCATCCACGGAGGCAGAATCTCTTGGAGGTGGGCTACGGACATGTGCGCATTTTAAAACTATTCTGATTCCCATTGTCTTCATTCTGCTGATCAGTGAGAACTACTGTTCAAGGAAGTCACATTAGACGGCTGAAGAATGAGTGCAGGTGTGCCAGTCCTGCCTGACAAGGTGCAAGGCAGCCCCTTCCCACTGCCTCCTCCTGCTGCCCCAACTGGGAGCACAGGTAGGACTTAAGATTTTGAATTTCAAAGCTATCTGTGTTAGTCCATTTTGTGCTGCTATAACAGAATACCACAGACTGTGTACTGTATAAAGAGTGGAAATTTATTTTCTCATAGTTCTGGAGCCTGGGAGCTCCACAAGGTGCTAACAATTTTGGTTGTTTGGTGAGAGTTGCATCCTCTGAAGGGGACACTGTGTCCTCACATGGCAGAAGGTGAAAGGGCAAGTAAGCTGAATGCTGCATGAAGTCTCTTCCACAAGGGCCTTAATCCCATTGATGACGGAGGAGCCCTCACAGCCTAATCACCTCTTAGAGGTCCCAACTCTTAATCCCATCACAGTGGCAACACCTGAGTTTTGGAGTAAACACATTCAAACCACAGCGCCATCACTGCTAAGCGTGTAGGTTTCATGTAAAATAGGAATGAACAGAGAGAGAGGAGGAAAAATATAGTAGAAATGACGTGGTCAAGAGAGGAATATAAGTAAACTCCTTTAGATTTGGGGGGCAATCTTTCTCAGGCATTTCATACTTAAGGAAACCTCAGAGCCAAGAAGGGACTTGAAAAGCCAAAAATCTGAAATCTGCCTTCTGCCTGGTGCTGTGGAAAAGATAAATTATCCCCCATGCTCTAATATTTTCAGACATTGAGATGTTGTTGTCCTCCCCATTTCAATGGCCACAGTCTCCCAGTTAAAAGGAGATGCTGTATTTACAGTATCAGGAAGTTAGCAGATAGGTTAAAATCAACAAACAGGTCAACATTTTTACACATATCGAAATCATAAAAAAATTCTGAATCCTATTGCGAGGAAAATGGTTTCATTTAGAGCAAGAGAATCGAGTGGTAGAAAGAAGGTCCCTCAGCTTTTGATTCAGAAGTACCAAGCAGATGAGCCAAGAATGCTGGCTCTGGAAGCCAGAACACCTGGGTTCAATTGTCAGCTCTGAAACCACAGGTTATTCACTTAGTCTCTCTGTGCCTCAGTTTTCTCATCTGTTAAGTGGGGGTGATCACAATAATAAAAAATGGAATTTATTATCATTAGTTATTCTAATAATGCAGTTATGTTAGTGTTTTTTTTTGTTTTGTTTTTTTGCTTTTTGTTTTTGTAACTAACATCACACCACTACTGTGTCTTTGGTCCCTAATAAGTGCTTTAAACATGTCATTTATTTGACATGTTCTTTTACTCACATAAAGCATTTGGGGTAGGTATATTATTGGCCCCATTTAAAGATGAGAGATTAGGCTGGTGGCGCTTGCCTAAAATCCCAGCACGTTGGAAGGCCAAGGCAGGTGGATCTCTGGAGCTCAGGAGTTCAAGACCAGCCTGGACAACATGGTGCAATCCCATCTCTACTAAAAATACAAAAATTAGCCGGGCGAGGTGGTGTGCACCTGTAGTCCCAACTATTTGGGAGGCTGAGGTGGGAGGATCACTTGAGCCTGAGAGGTTGAGGCTGCACTGAGCAAAGATCAGCCACTGCACTCCAGCCTGGGAAACAGAGACCCTGTCTCAAAAAAAAAAAAAAAAAAAAAAAACCTAAAATCAAAATAAGATAAAGATGAAGGCTTAGGTATCTGGCTTGAGGTTGTACAGCTGGGAATGGTGTATCAGAAGCCAGGCAGCCTGACTCCAGAGTGGCACCTGAATGATGTCAAGCCTCCGTGCCCCTCTTATTTCTCAGCCCTACATGTTACTCTGGGTGAGGAAAGCCCTGTGTGGGTACTGACTGCCAGGAACCATGAGACATGATTTGTTGTCAGTCAGCTCCAGGATGGAAGTGCCACCTACAAATAACCTTGCGCTTAGGATGCCGCCCTGCACAGCTGAGTCTCTGTATTTATTTGCCTACTGTATTGTTTTTAGTAGAGAAATGTCTGGAGTAAAGTATCTGTTACTCCTGGAACGGGCAGTGAAACGTTCCAGGGAAAGAATACAACATCTGCTCTCAGAGGGAGATGTGCTTTGTCAAGGAAAAATGTGATTTTCCAAAGTGAGCTGAAATTTCCCTTACCCTGAGGGGGATTTTGTCAGCAGTTTATCCTGTGAGTGTTCAGATTTGAGGAAGGAAGTTTGTAAAGCAGCCCTGAACAGATGGTTTGCTCTGCTGTCTGCTTTTATAAAAGAGGGGGAAAACTTTGATAGAGATGTTTCTAAACATGGTTCAATATACAAATTCAAAACCAATATTTTTTCTAAAACATTTCAGGTGAAAGAACCTATTTGGACATGACACTGCCTCACATCATTATAATATGCTATGCTTTCTGCTTACTGTGCTGAAATGGTCTTTCCTTGGCTATCACCAGACGGGCTTTTAGATGCTGGAATCTGCCAAAGCGGTCATCATTGCTATGAAGTACATAAGGAATTCTGGCTGAAAGCTCAAACGGCTCTTCTTTGACCAGATGGTTTATTTATTCTTACTACTCTTTACCAGGAAGTTAAGCTGCACCTTGGCATTCTTTATAGAGAGGATGGCCTTTAAACTGTTGAATTGGTATCTGGTGAAACCTACCAGACAGAAGGAACAAGCAGCAACTAATTGTCACTTTGGGCTGCCCAAGTTTGTGTGGTACAGGGAAGCTAGCTGACGAATGCTCAGGTTGACCACACAGAATGGGGGAGGGGAAAAGACACCCAGGGCAGAGGCAGGTGGAAGCCGTGTAGAGTCTGCTGGGGTCTCAGTAGAACTGGGGGTCTCAATCTAGGGCTCACGACCTGCGCCCAGACCAGCTGGTCTGAAAAAGGAGCCCTGCTGAATGGTGTTGCCAAGAACCACCCGACAAGCAAAAACTGCTCTCTTAGGACATAGAAAAAAGTGAACCTGCATATGGCCCCTTGAAAATCACTTTCCAGCCAGAGATATCAACTGTCTGTTACACAAAAGAGTGCCTGGAATTGGTGTGGGTGGTGACAGGTTATGGAGTCAAAAATTTACTCGGGTGATCAATCCCAAGGACCAGCTGTAGATGCAATGAAGGGTTCCAACCCCCAAAATCATCATTGGTGAACAACACAATAGCAAAGGCCATATTAAGGAGATATGAGGTTTGAGAGCTAGTGACTCAGAACTGTGATGCCAGGATCCTCCCCCTCACTCCACGTTCCACCAAGGTGCTTCTCAGGAAAGTGGGGAGAGGAAGCGAAGGGAGGAAGGATGCCCTGCAATCTCGATTTGCCTCTCCTCTCTTCTCACCTGCATGCACTAAAGTATGTAATCTTTTCGGTAAAATTGTCTATAAAAATGCCTCTGCATTTCCTCTAGAAAAGATAAAAGGTTTGGGAATTTATTTTAAGAGGAATTTTTAAAAAGTAGGATCAAAAGGAATGAGGGTAAGTTAGATGCAGGAAGATGAGGAGGGGAAAAAAGAACAATACGACTTGAGGCTGTCAAAGTGAGAGATTTCGTGGGTGGTCAAGAAGTTAGTCTGCTCCACCTGAAAGGAGAGAGAAAGAACACTAGCTTCTGCGAGCTTTAGATCAGGAATATTACTACAGAGAGGTGTTCAGATTAAGAAAGTTCGGGAAGACCTGTCTCCCAAACTAAGCAAAGCAGGATGAAGCCTAACCTCAACACAGATCTCGACTAGCTCTGCCTGAGGACTGACCCCTCCTTGTGCTTCTGTTTCTTTTCAAGGATAAAGAGAGACTGCCTTTAAGAAGTTTCTCTAGTGTGTGCATCAGAGTCTAATAGGGCAGGAGAAGGGGGAATGGGGAGGAAACATTGCTTCCAAGCCACAATCCAAACTGATTTTAAATGTTTTATCTCCAGGCTTTCATTAATGTAAGCTGAACCTTTTCAGTAACTTCATGGTCGTACTTTGAGTTGCATTTTAACCATGCTTTCCTAAGAATAAACGCAAAGAATATTACCCTAAGAATATTACGCAAAACTGCCCGAAAAGCATTAGGAATTTTCTTCCTTTTTCCCGCATTACAGTTAAGTCATTGTGTAGAGAGTTGTTAGAATATAGAAACTTCTAGCTCATAAGCGTGGTTCTGGGGGCAATCGGGAACAAGCTGCCTGCCTAAATCATGAGTCTTGCTCATGACAAAAACTGTCTGATTGTCTTCTTGTCTGGACTGCCTTCCACTTCCTATGAACATCCCCCTCTGTTCCTCCCATCTCTCAAGACCCAGCGCCAGACTCCAGGGCTCAGTAGAATGAGATCTTGTCACCCACCTGGACACCCCAGCCTTCTCTGTTGGTGCCACTGTCACTGCACTTACTTTCTGCCTTTTTTGGTAGATATTTGTGTCCATGTCTGGTAGCTTCTGGCAGACTTCTATTTACTTTCCTTAGTACATATCTGCCACAGTACACTGCTTCTAAGAAGCGCTGGATTAACTGAATGGATGCATGAGTAAATGCATTCACTTCCCCCCACCCCAAGTGACTAGCACCTGCAATGGAGCTAATATTCCCTGTCTTGTCTTTAAGATACTATCATGTTCCAAGGAATATACATCTTCTTTCCGCTGAGGAAAGTGCATTTACTTTGTGTATCCAATTTTGGCAGAATCAAAGTATGGGCTCATAACGTCAATTTTCACCATATACTGCTAATTTCTTAGTTTTAAAAATTATGTTTGACACGCCAATGGAAAAAAAAGAGAAGACTAGAGAACAGTAGGTGCTCAATGTGTCTGTTTTTTGAGACAGGGACTCACTCTGTCGCTCAGGCTGAAGCGCAGTAGTACAATCTCGGCTCACTGCAGCCTCGACCTCCCAGGCTCAGACAATCCTCCCACCTCAGCCTCCCACGTAGCTGGGACCACAGGCATGCACCACCATGCCTGGCTAATTTTTTGTAATTTTTGTAGAGATGGGGTTTTGCTATGTTCCCCAGGCTGGTCTCAAACTCCTGGGCTCAAGCCATCTGCCTGCTTTGGCCTCCGAAAGTGCTGGGATTATAGGTGTGAGCTACTGTGCCCAGCCAATAAGCATGTCTTCAGTGATCTAGCAATCCCACCTCTAGGTATATACCCCAAAGAAAGAAAACCAATCTATCAAAGAGATATCTGGACTCCCATGTTTATTTCAGCACTGTTCACAATAGCCAAGATTTGGAAGCAACCTAAGTGTCCATCAACAAAATGAATAGATAAGAAAATGTAGCACATATATATATAATTCGGCCATAAAAAAGAATGAGATCCTGTCGTTTGCAACAACATGAATTGAATTAAAGGTCATTATGTTAAGTGAAATAAGCTAGGCACAAAAAGATAACCTCTGTGTGTTCTCACTTACTTGTGGGAGCTAAAAATTAAAACAATTGAACTCATGGAGACAGAAAGTAGAAGGATGGTTACCACAGGGTGAGAAAGGTAGTAGAGGAGAGTGAGGGAGGAAGTGGGTATAGTTAATGGGTACATACAATAGTTAGAAAAAAATGTAAGATCTAGTATTTGATAGTACAAAAGAGTGACTATAGTCAATAATAATTTAACTGTACATTTAAAAATAACAAAAGGAGTGTAATTGGGTTTTTTTAATACATGGATAAGTGCTTGAGATGATGGATACCCTACTTACTCTGTTGTAATTACACATTGTATGCCTGTACCAAAATATCCTCTATATCCCATAAATATATACACCTACTATGTACCCACAAAAATTAAAACTAAAAAATTCAAATAAATAAATGTCTTGAGTGAATGAATGAATGAATGAATGAGGGAGTGATGGCAGGAACCTAGATAATGGGGAACTGGATAAAAACAGAAACAGAAAGAGAAGTAGAAAAAGGATAGACACACAGGAGATTTAGAAAAGGAGTAGAAAGATAGAGAGGGAAGAGGGAAAGGAGACCCAAGTCTAATTAAATTCTCAATTAGCAAGCCAGGTTTTACTACAGACTTGAACCTGATAATTTAACAAGAGAGAAGCAGCTGGGTGAGAAGAGATAGACTTTGAAGAAAGATCTGGATTCTGATATCCACTCAGCTACTTAGACAAGTGACTCAATCTCTCTGAGCTCACTGCTTACAATTTTTTTTTCTATTTTGAAGTAATTTTAGATTTACAGAAAAGTACAGAGAGTTCTTGTACACCCTTCACTCAGCTTCCTCTAATGCTAGTATCTTTCATAATCATAGCACAATTGTCAAAACCAGGGAACTAACATTGATACAATCATACTAACTAAACTATAAGCCTCAGAGTTTCTCCAGTTTTTCCATTAATGTCTTTTTCTAGTCCAAGATCCACTAGGATCCCACACTGCATTTAGTTGTTACGTCTCCTGGTCTCCTCTAGCCTTTAACAGTTCCTCAATTTTTTCTTACCTTTTATGACGTTGATGCTTTTTGAAGAGTAGAATGTCTTTCAATTTAGAGTTGCCTCATATTTTTTTCATTACTAGATTTATGTAGTGTGTTTTTGGCAAGAATACCATAGAGATGAAGTCCTGCCTTTCTCAGGGCACCATATCAGGAGGCATATGTTGATACGTCTCATTACTAATCATGTTAGCCTTGATCGCTTGGTCAAGCCAATGTCTACCGGGTTTCTCCACTGTTCTATTTTCCCTTTGTATTAATAAATACCTTGTGGAGAGATGCTTTGAGACTATTTGCAAATATCCTATTACTCATCAAACTTACTTTTGCCCAATAATTTTAGAATTCATCAGTGGTTCTTGCCTGCGACAGTTATTACTGTAGTGTTCTAATGATGACTTTCTATTTTTCTCATTCTTTCTGCATTAATTGAAATTTTTCTATAAGTAATTGCTGTCCCTACTCCCCAACCCCACCACACTGATTTATTTGTATCAGTATGGATTCAAAAATATGTATTTTACTCTATGGGCCATAATCCAACACTATCATTATTTATTTTGTTGCCTAAGCTTCACTTTCTTCTTCTGCAAGACAGGGATGATGACAACTGTCATAAGAATTGAATGAGATTTTAAAAAATGTAAAAATGTCCAGTCCAGAGCATCAATTAAATAAACGCACACTCCATTTCTTCTTTTTCTTTACGGTCTGTAAAGCCATGCTAATTTGAAGGCAAGGCCATTCAAAATAGGTGAAAAATCTGAATTGGAAAATTCTCTTTTGATGGTATACAAAAGAACTAGAAATTAGCTATTCCAGTCATGTCTAGTAGAGATCATTTGGGATATGCCTATGTAAGACTGATTTTTAATCAGCATACCCATAATTTGTATGAAAATAGATGCTTGAGAATACTTGAAACAGACTGTTCTCTTAAGTAGTTTAAGTGTTTTCCCAGAAATCTTGTTTACGTTCTGAAGTTGCTTAGCTAAACTATTTTCAGAGATAGTCCAAAGTCTGCCTCTACCCAGCTGTAGGTCATATCATCACTAACTCTGAATTAGTGAAATCACTGATTTGTCTTTGATTCCCAAGGTTATGGAAGTGAATGGAAGAAATCCAAGTTTAATTTAAAATTAGATTTTAGAAGTTTTGGCAATTCACTTTTAAGTTCAGGTGGAAATTTAAACATAAAGACAAGATAGGATCCTAAGGATGTGAGAGTGGGTAGATCTGGAAGTTTAAAATAATTCATGAAATATAGTGAAATCCACTAATAAAATCACTCAGTTTACTGGAACTTTCATTTTTCCATCCCATTTTTATCAGTAAGGAAAATCAAGAACATCAGGAGATTTATTTTTAAAAACAACTTCGGGGCAGTGAGGTTTGCAAGCTCTCATGTGGACTCCCAGAGATTCTGTCAGAGATTCTGTGTTACTCAGTTTGGGGTGGGACCAGGAATCTGCAGTTTTAGCAGGCACCACCCGCCAATGCAGTCATGCTGCAGGTGGGAGGCAGCATCCTATAGTCGTTTGAAGCCCAGGCTTCAGGGCCTGACTATGTGGGATTAAACCAAAATCGCCACCTACCACTTGTGTAATCTTGGGAAAATCACTTCATCTCCACATACTTCAGTTTCCCATTGATAAGACGGGGCTTATGACAATATCTGTCTCCCAAGGTTGTTGTAAGGAGCAAGTAAGTGGTACATATAAAATGGTTAGCACAATAGTGCCAGATAGACTGGTGTTCAGGACATGTCTGGATACAGAACCGCTTGAGCTCAGCCTCTTACACTTGCTGTATTCATGGGCCTTATCATGGTCACTGACATTTACAACCATCATCAGGATTTTGATTTGCAAGCTATGGAGGCTGCAAAGTGAGCTATAGTTAGAAAATGTTTTGTGTTTTTTTCTAAAGATGGTGTCTCGCTCTGTCACCCAGGCTGGAGTACAATGACGTGATCCTAGCTCACTGAAGCTTCTAACCTTCTGGGCTAAGGGATCCTCTGGTCTCAGCCTCCACAGTAGCTGAGACTACAGTCGTGCACCACCATGCCCAGCTAATTTTAAAATTTGTATGGACAAGGTCTTGCTATTTTGCTCAGTCTGGTCTTGAACTCCCGGCCTCAAGCGATCCTCCTGCCTAAAGCACCGGGATTACAGGGATGAGCCACCTCACCTGGCCAGAAAGTGTTTAAGTAACAAAGGCTGACAGATCCTCAGTCAGTCAGAGATATATATGATTCAGAATAGGAATATCCTGTTAGCATTAGGTAGAGTTTACTAAATGACCAAAATAGGCAACTACTGTATCTGTGTTCAGCCAACTAACAACCAACAAACATACTGATTAAAATTTTGTGATTGAATACACAAAACAAAAGAAATTAAGTCTAAAACATAAAATGTAGAATAGAAAACTCTGGGTGTGGGTTACATTACTAAGAGAAAGTGCCTTCTAAGTCCAAGAATGCAGTCGGCCAGACCCCAGCACTACATGGAGGCTCCCTGCTCCTTCCTGCCGCTCTTCCCTGCTCCAGGGCCATAGGGATGTCAGCCAGTGGCTCTTGATCTCCCAGTGAGTCCCTAGACCCCCACACAATGACTTTGTCCTAAGTATTCCCAGACTCCAGTCACACCTGTCTTCTTCAGAACTAGCTTCTGATGTAGTCTCAGAGGCTTTGGAGTGACATTCTGGGGCTGAGGATCTTCATGGAATGCAGAGAGAGAACCAAGGTGATTCACTGTCCCTCAGTGAATTGCCCCCTGGTTGCTGCCTGCTCTGCTGACCTAGGTGTTTCTGCTGAGGGAGTCCTAATAATAGAAGGGGGTCAGGGGGTTGGTTATACGAATGTGGTCAGGGATCATGCTGTCAAGACTCAAAATTGAGGCATGTGGTTTTAAAAGCACCTTTGGAAATGAGGGGTTGGTGGGGGAGAGGAAGGGGTTGGAGATTGGTATTCTGGGTGCCCAAAGGGACTAGGATTGGTGGACTGGGTAATGCTATGGAATGGAGTTGAGATCAATTAGGCTTAAGGGCAAGTTGGGGAACAGTGAGAGGAAGGATTGCAATGTGATGAATGTCTCTTTGCCTGGAAAGAAAAGCAGCCATCATGGAAGTGGCAAGACAGAGTGAAATGAGACACATCAGGAACAGACAAACCTAGAAGGGGAGGTATGCTTGAAAATCACTTCTGGGTGAGTCAAATACCAAGACATCAAAAAGTGGCTTCTTACCTCATTAAACCTCATCACCAGATCTTCAAGGGCATTGTGCTCTCCATTCTGAGTGGTAAGAATCGACGCTGAGATGGATGCTTTGAGGCAGGGCAGGGACCTTTGGCATTCAGGAGTGCCCAAGTCCCGTGTTAAGAAGCAAAGGTAGTCAACTGGCAAGACCCTGCGGTAAATACTCTGCTCCTGCTCCATCAGGATGCTGGCGACTTCCTCTGGGAACTGGATGAGAGGCTGCAGATCGATCAGCTCCTTGCTGATCCCAGCTGAACTTGAAGGGAGGGTGTTGGAATTGGCCACAGAGGGGCCTGGCTGGCGTTCTAAAACAAAGCAACAGAAGTCGTGGTTACACCAAATCTGGTGTCCCCTGCAACAGATATTTACTTGAGAGCCATTTCAAATCTTCTATGTTCTTTAACAAAACCCCCTGCTTAGTGAAGAGTTCTGTACTATTTTTCTTTCTTGTTACAAAGACCTTTCTGATATTTGTCCTGTCTGTCTTCTAGTCACCTAATGAGGTGGGGGTGGAGTGGCGGTGGTGGCGGTGGTGGTGGTGGTGGTGGTAGGGTTGTTTTTTTCCATTTTCAGAAGCAGCATTAATCTAGCACATCATTCCCCAACCAGTTTACTATACTTTGTAAAACACCATTTGCCTCCTTATCCTCCTTTGCTAACTACCATCAGAGTGACATGAAATGAGGGTGAGTATAAGCATAGCCAACTTAAATGGAAGAGGAAAGAAGGCTGTGGGGTGAGGAATATGTATATGCATATTATGTGTAAATGAGCAGGACAACTGGGGACCCAGAGACTCTCTGGACAAAAGGTTTCAAAATGTCATGGTATTCTCTGCCAACCCTTCACCCCCAAAGAGTGACTTTGATTTCATTGATACCTATTTGGGGATTTGCAAGAACAGAACCATCTACAGACATAAGAAAGGAATAGGTAATAAGGAGATGTATCTAAATAAATCAATCTTACTCCTGGCCCACAACTGGTAGCAAGAAGGTGACAGAGAGATGCAGGAGAGAAGGTGGCAGTGCATGAGATGGAAGTACCAGAGTAGGGGATGCCTAGGCTCAAAATGATTCCTGTAATTAGAGACACCACACTTGCCTTCTCTTTGACACCCTCCCAGGCTGCCTCTTAACTTCTTACCTGTAACTCATTCATTCGACAAATGGAAAGTCTATGATGAGCCCTAGAACAGAGTTTTCCAAAGTATGATCTCTGGAATACTGGCATTTGCAAGAAAAAACAATTTTGTGGCCACCTGAGTTGGGGAAATGTCACATATTCATGTCACTTATTCTCTTCCTGGAAATACCTGTCATCCAGCCTGGACACTGGCTAACAGCAAAGTTTGTAAGGATGACTTCCTTCACATTCAGACCTCAGTATTCTCTGACTCTTTTCTAAATCTCCGTTGCAGAAAACTTTGGAATTATTACTCCAAACTGCTTCATGTCTGTATTATTAAACTCCGAAGTCATCATCCCTGAATTTGACTTCTTTCTTCCCTTCTATTCTCTCTAGTAAAACTTCTCTGTCCTCAGCAAACTTCTAGTTCCTTGGCCTTGGTCTGGTGCCATGATAAGCATTTTAGATGGCACTCACCAGCCAGAGATTCCCCAAGAAGATAACTTGACTTTCCACCCCAGGCACATCCCAATCCCCAATGCTGGGCAGACTCAAACCACCCATTCCTTGGCTTCTGGGCTGCTGTATGATGACACTGACAAGTATGCCACTTAGTGATGGGGCTGTTGCTAATTTCTGTTATCTAACTTCAGCTAGGCCCTCAGTGTGACTCAAAGTTGACACAAACTTATTTATTTTTTCCTAAACAACTCACTATCCTCTTTTCTATTCTTCTCACACTCCCAAACCTGCGTTTGCTTTCCTTACAGTCATTCGACTGTTTCTTAACTATGCTGTGATAGTGTAGGTCATATCAGAAACTCCTTCAATACAGATGCCTTACATCTCCTCCATCTTCTGCTTACCTGAGAATGGCATGTGCTTCCTCCTCTGCAAGGCCCACCCAGGTTTGTGATTAAATCTACCTTTGTCTCTTCCAGAACTTGCTTCAGTGGTTATCTCTACCTTTAATCCCTCGCTTTCTACTGACTTCTTTGCACACCCAAATGTTCAGTTTCCTTTTTCCTTAAAAACTAACAAATAGGACATCCCTTATACTTTAAACTCCAAATCCTCTCTATCTTTCCCTTCACTATGTACCTTCTACACCAGGTAGCCCACAGTCCCTAATTCCTTCTTCCATGAGTATGGTCACTATATCTTCTGATCAAAAAATCAGGCCATCCTCTCTGTCCAAATTACTAAACCATTGAGCACATGGGAGAGAAAAATGGAAACCAGGTTGGTTCGGGTTGACTCTAAGCATTTTAATACATCTTTTGGACCAAATTACCAAAAATCTTCTGCAGCAAAAAATAGAGACTATCAAATTATATTTGGTTTTATCTAAGCTCATATTAAAAAAAACATTAAAATCAAGTTGATGCTTAAATCTACCCTACATGGCCTCCCTCTCCAACTTTCTGAATAGTTTAGAAACTGACTAAGTTTCCTGAAAATTGAATCTGAATGTGACTTGATGAAAGAGGCCAACTGAAATTTCTAGATACTGATAATTTATATACAGTGGAATTAGCCAAATATAGGAACTCATCTCAGAAGTAACCAACTCTAAGACATGATCTCAAACTATAGCACTCTGCAGAGGAAACAAAAATAACTCCAGTCACTTCTCTAATATATAAGAGAAGAGATAATGTAATATAATATGCAAATAATGTAAGATAAGATGTCATATGGGAAACTGCAATATATCTTGAGGTATGAATCACATGCTGTTGCAATGAATGACAAGTCTAGTGACTGGTGGGAAACAGCAATAAGAGAGACCCAAATAAATTAAAGAATAAAAAGAAACCTGGTCATTGTAACCCTAATAAATCTGGCAGTCCCAATATAACCATGTATCTCAGTATAAGTATAACATCACACTCAAAGGAACAGAAATTGAATGCTAGAAGCTTTGAAACAATGTTGACCTTTCATGTAGGTTTCCTTAAAGCTGGATTACTCAGGGTTTTCATATCAGGTACCACGAAAAACATCCCAGAAGTCTTCTTGGGGCATAATTCTTTGCTTTCTAAGTTCCATACTTTTAGCAGCTGTTAAAAACAGTACACCATGGAATGCTATGCAGCCATAAAAAAGGATGAGTTTGTGTCCTTTGTAGGGACATGGATGCAGCTGGAAACCATCATTCTCAGCAAACTATGGCAAGAACAGAAAACCAAATACCACATGTTCTCACTCATAGATGGGAATTGAACAATGAGATCACTTGGACACAGGAAGGGGACATCACATACCGGGTCCTATTGTGGGGAGTGGGGGAGAGGGGAGGGATAGCATTAGGAGATATACCTAATGTAAATGACGAGTTAATGGGTGCAGCACACCAACATGGCACATGTATACATATGTAACAAACCTGCACGTTGTGCACATGTACCCTAGAACTTAAAGTATAATAATAATAAAAAATAATAATTTAATAAAAAACAAACAAACAAAAAAAACACTTCCCACTTTCCCTCATCCTTGTTGAGCTCTCCTTATTATGTCCTCTTTCCTCTTCACATGACACATTGCCCTAGTGCCCAGCTGAAACTCACCTCTGAGCCTTGCTCTCTAACAACATGGGCCACTGGAAGATGGATTAAAAACTGAATAGTTCTAGGACCCCTGGTCCTTCCTCATCATCCATGAAGCAAAGTTCATAAAGCCCACTGGACACTGTGGCTCTTCTCTTTTTAAGAAGTGTCTGGTGAATAAAATTAGCCACTTCATTGTTTGCTCTCAGTCCCATATTCTTCAGTTAATAGTTATTCTAGGCCGGGCATGGTGGCTCACTCTTGTAATCCTAGCACTTTGGGAGGCCGAGGCTGGCAGATCACTTGAGGCCAGGAGTTCGAGGCCAGCCTGGCAAACATGATGAAACCCTGTCTCTACTAAAAATACAAAAAATTATCCAGGCATGGCAGTGAGCACCTGTAATCCCAGCTACTTGGGAGGTTGAGACAGAAGAATCACTTGAATCCGGGAGGCGGAGGGTGCATCATCACACGCCAGCCTGGGCAACAAGAGTGAAACTCCATCTCAAAAAAACAAAAAAAAGTTATTCTACAGAAGAGTAAGGCTGTATTGGTCCCTTTTCACATTGCTTGAAAGAACTACTGGAGACTGAGTAATTTATAAAGGAAAGAGGTTTAATTGAGTCACAGTTCTGCATGGCTGGGGAGCCCTCAGGAAACTTACAATCATGGCAGCAGGTGAAGGCGAAGCAAGGCACATCTTACATGGTGGCAGGAGAGAGAGAGAGGACGAGGGTGGGGGGAAATGCCACACTTTAAAATCATCAGGTCTCATGAGAACTCACTCACTATCATGAGAACAGCAAGGGAGAAATCTGCCCCCATGATCCAGTCATCTCCCACCAGGCCCCTACTCTGACAAGTGGGGATTACAATTTGAGATGAGATTTGGGTGGGGACAAGAGTCAAACCATATTGAAGACTGTATCTTTAGATACTGTCACAGCCTAGAAATATTTACTATGAGACACAGTAACTTCACATTCTGATTCTCTGCTCAAAAATAAAGTTTCCTGTTCCAAGTGCTTTATATAGATTAATTCAGGACATAGATAGTATTATTGTCCATATTTTATTCATAAGAGAGCTAAGGCTCACATATGGTCATATAAGCAGTAAGTCAGAGAGCTGGGATTTGAGCGGGATCTATTTGACTCAAGAGCTCATGTTCCTGATCACTCAGGATATTGCCACATTGGCATTCTGGTTTATAGATGCATCTCAAGTGATTTAATTCAGAATAAATCAATTACTGTGTTAGTTTACTTGGAGTGATCTGATAAAATAACCTCTTCAAACTCCAAAGTTAAAGATTTGACCAAGAGGGTAAACAGTTTCCTTCCTTGGTCAGTCTGGAACCATCACTTGAACCACTACAACTATGTGATAATGCGTAGCACATAGAAACTCAGAAACTCAGAAGCACACTCTCCTTTCCTCCCCATGAGTTCACACGAATGTTCCTATACTTTAAATCAGTATTTTCCAAAGTGTGTCACACTCAATTTATGCAAAGTACAGTTTCTTAGTTAGTAATTTAGGGAACTACTGGGTTAAACAAAGTTAAACAGGCTTTTTTTTTTTTTTTTTTTTTTTTTAACTGCAGGACTTCTCAAAGCCATTAATAATTCCCACGAGGGGGAATATAGTATCACAGCACATAGCACATCCTCAACCTTGTTGTCTGTCTCTATATCATTTACATGGGGATTACAGTGTCTTCAGAATGCTTCTCATCATACTCAGAGATTCTCATTGGGGGAAATGAAGCATAAGGAGTTTGTGAGGTTGGTGGTTCCAAGGAGGCTTACTTCGCCATGTGGCTGGAATCCTATGTAAAGACAGAAGCAGGGGAGAGATTGTGGATTATTTAGGAATTTGTAAGTTATTTCCCATGGCTGAATGCTATACTAAGAGAGATGGAGCATCACTGTAGAAAACCAGGAAGGAAGCTTTATTTTCTAGAAGGCACTAGAGAACAGGTGTGGCTCATGAAGAAACAGGCAGATGGGGGTGATGCGAGGATGAAAACACATATGCAGCCTAGATTTTTGGGTCTCTGAGTCAACCTAGATATCATTCCACCTTGAGGGAGGGGAATTCCAGGCCAAGTCTTTGCTTGAGGGATACTGCTCTGAGAAGCTGGAGCACCGCTATAGAGCCCTCTTGCCACCACACAGAGCCCTCCCTTCCCTTCCCCTCCCCTCTCCTCTCTGTCCATGCAGGTGATAGCCAGCCTCTGACCTCAGTTATAAGCTGCCATTCCCAGAAGCTATCCATAAATTGCAGAGCCCAGAAATACTAGGTAGGGCCAAGGCATAAGCCTCTAAATTTGATGAGCATTTTCCACCTAATGCCTTGGGGTACAGTGCCTTTGGGGAACCCCTTCCCCCAGGGTTAGTAGTTTCTGAAAATGCTTGTTCAGATCCTGATCACCCCAAGAGCCTTGGGCTTGGGCTAGAGTCCAGCAAAACCTGCCATTTCCCATTTCTTTCTTTCTTTTATTTATTTTTTGCTTTTTGGTCCCTATGAAAATTAAAAGCATTTTTTCTTGCTATGCCCCAGATGAAAATCCAGAGTTTATAAGATAATCTCACAGAATCCTGCATAATGTAAGGGAGTCATGACAGGTAGCCATTGCTAATTTTAGGGTTTTTTTGTTTTTTGGTTTTTTTAAATAAAACTTGAGTTCAGTTGTTACATGAATTGCCCAAAAATCCAGCTTGTGAGTGGTCAGCCCCAGAACTGGCAAAAGCTAAGAGAGAACCTGAAGTTTCTAGCTTCTGGCCCAGTCCTCTGGGTTATCCCAAGCTGAGCCTGGGTTATTCTGGGCATGCTCAGTGTCCAAGGGCTGGCATTATTAGCTGCCAGTAATGGGTTTCAGAAATGTTAAGGAGAAATTCATTCATTAAGAGTGCCTACTATGGGCCAGGCATGGTGGCTCACGCCTGTAATCCCAGCACTTTGGGAGGCCAAGGTGGGTGGATCACGAGGTCAGGAGATCGAGACCATCCTGGCAAACACGGTGAAACCCTGTCTGTACTAAAAATACAAAAAAAAAAAAAAAAAAAAAAAAAAAAAAAAAAAAAAAAAAAAAGGGTGCCTACTATGTGCCAGGCTTTGTTTTCAGCTATCCTGATGTTGAAATTTAGTGAACAAGAACAAAGTTTTGTTCATATGGAACACCTAAGAAAGGAGATAAACAATAAGCACAGTAAATGAGTAATGATGCATATGAGAAAATGATAAAATTGTTATGGTGAAAATCAAACAGGGTTCCAGGATGTGGGTGGGGAAGCTGTAGTGTTACATAGCATATCTTTTTTTTTTTTTTTTTGAGACAATGTCTTGCTATGTCGCCCAGGCTAGAGTACAGTGGCATGAACCTCTGCCTCCCGGGTTCAAGCGATTCTCCAGCCTCAGTCTCCCAAGTAGCCAGGATTACAGGCATGTGTCACCATGCCAGCTAATATTTGCATTTTTTAGTAGAGACAGGGTTTCACCAGGCTGGTCTTGAACTCCTGCCCTCAGGTGATCCACTGGTCTCGGCCTCCCAAAGTGCTAGGATTACAGGTGTGAGCTACTGTGCCTGGCCCACATAGCATATCTTAACTAGACTGTTAGTGATTGTCTCACGTTTTCTGCAAAAGTGGGCAAAACTTTACCCTCCAAGGTGCCCTTGGCTTGGTCATCATCACCCTTTCTCAAGTCTCAATGGTAGCCATTAATTGAGCTCTTAGTCCTCACCATTTATTAGCCCTTTGTGTTAAGTAACACATTTAATTCTCACAGTGAACCCTGTATGGTGTTGTGATTATTCCCCTGCTACAGACGATAAAACACAGGTCAGAAACGTTAAACATTTTGCTTAAAGACACCCTGCTATTGAGAGACAGGGCTGAAATTTAATTGCAGCTCTGACTCCAAAAATCTGCCCTCTGTTACACTCAGCATTTTGAGGCATCCTTTGCAGAGGAGACATATTTCTACACACACACACACACACACACACACACACACACACACACACACAGGTTTTTTCTCTTCTGGGGTAGAGAATGGAGTTGAAGAGTTAGGTAGGAATACCTTACAGGATTCTGACTTTAGAAGGCATCTCCTCCCCAAGCCAGCTGAGCAACCTTCTGATTGTGATTTTAAATTATATCCTATCAAAACCTGGGAGAATCTCCATGTGCCTATGTGTCAGAAACTTTATCTTTCATTCCCATTCCATATGAGGGGTGGTGAAATGGGTACAAGCTTTCTTGAGAGGCAAAACAAAATTTTAAGCATGTCTATTCTTTGTACTAGAAATCTTGCTTCTACAATATTATACAACAGAAACTCTTGCAAAAATATAGACCAAGTGAGGTAAATTTATATGTACTGAAATTGAATTTATTTCACAAAATATTGAGGACAAAAAAGCAAGTTGAGAACAATGGAATCTTATCCTATTGAGGGGAAAAATAATTTTGTAAATATAGGTATATGTTGCATACCCTGTCCAGTGCACACCAAATAATAGTGTATCTCTTACACAGTTCTGTTTTGCTCAACTTTTTTGTAATGCACATATGACAGTACTTTTAAAAATAGATCAAAATGGGCCGTGCACAGTGGCTCACACCTGTAATCCCAGCACTTCGGGAGGCTGAGGAGGGTGGATCACCTGATGTCAGGAGGTGGAGACCAGCCTTGCCAACATGGTGAAATCCCGTCTCTACTAAAAATACAAAAAGAGGCCAGGCGAGGTGGTGGGCACCTGTAATCCCAGCTACTTGGGGGGCTGAGGCACAAGAATCACTTGAACCCAGGAGGCAGAGGTTGCAGTAAGCTGAGATGACACCACTGCATTCCAGCCTGGGCAACAGAGTGAGACTCCGTCTCAAAAAAAAAAAAAAAAAAAAAAAAAAAAAAATCAAAATGATATCCAAAAAATTCAAGGCAACAAAATCTCAATCTTCTCATGCTCAAAAAACTGGCTCAGCTTTTGGCCTATTCAGATTTTTTTTCCAATATATATGGTAATATTGTTTTTTTTTTAAGTTATTTTAAGTTACAATTAGAGAAGAAAGTAGGAAAAACTTATTTTATCTACTCTATCCATTTTCCTTTGCTTTGAATTAATTTTGTAGACTTTTTTAAAGTATTAGATTCTCAATTGTACATTTAATAGTCCTTTAGTGGTGCAATTCTAATTACATAAAATAAGACAGAGAGAGAAGAACATTGATTTCTTCTTATAGAAGATTCAGAGCTGACTTAAATACACTAAATCTCAGGAAGAGCTGAAAATTGCTTTCAACAGGGAAGCGATGGGTTTAGAAAAAGGTTAGTTAATTGGTGATTTTATCTTATTATCTGTTATTGGTTTTCAAAGTAACAAAATCAATCTTGCAACAAATGTGTCTGGCTTGTCCTGAACATTACATGAAAAAGATGAGCTCACAAAATCAATGAAGCATATTACTTCTAAGTCAGTACTTAAAAGAGAAAAAAAAAAAACCAATATATTCAGACTGAGAGTTAAGACATATTTAGACGAAACAATCTACCAGACAGAAGAGCCTTAGAGCAAAAAGAAAAAAGTTGATAGAATCTTCATTAACAAAAAAACAACTTTTGCTCACTGTGCAAAACGTAGAAAATATAAAGAAGTATAAAGAAGAAAATTTGCGGGAGGCTGAGGCGGGAGAATCGCTTAAACTCGGGAGGCGGAGGTTGTGGTGAGCCGAAATTGCGCCATTGCACTCCAGCCTGGGCAACGAGAGCGAAACTCCATCTCAAAAAAAAAAAAAAAAAAGAAAATTTAAAATAAGAATCTTATACCCAGAGGTAATCTCTGCTAATACTTTTGTTGTTGCATTTCATATTTATCTATAAATACACGCAATATTCACAAAATTAGGATCAGAGAACACATTCTTTTCTAGCTTAAAAAAACTCTATAATGCACTTTTCCCCCAACTCTGAGGCTATTCTTGTAATATTAGATTTTTGATGGCTCTTTATGTTATATTTACATCTTTTTACCATTATAATAACACTGTGATAAACAATCTTGTAAATATAACTTTATCTGTGCTTACTATGTTAAATAACATTGAAAGAGAAAAATTCCCTACCCGCATGGGGAAATTTCCAGGGAGCAGCATTTTCTCATCTATTCCTTTTATAGCACATTAACTAACTGTTTTATCAATACTCACTGATCACTCATCTATTTCTGATTACATTGGGTAAAAAAGAATATGTGAGTCAAAATTCATATGGTAAGTTGTAATAGTATGTTGTCTCATATAGGGGGAGATGGCATCACTGACTCAAAGTTTACAAGAGGAGGAACTCTGGAGTGTTTCTGGTGACAATCTGATGCCCTCTTAACCAGCAGCAGAGTTTTGAGGTATGGCTGACCTTCTAGATATGGAATGGTTTCAAAATTCAGCCTAAGCAGGCAATCTGAGCTCCAAAGTCTGACCTGGGTGAACTATTTAAACTACACTAATTATTCTGAAAGGATTCTGTGTGTCTGTTTTGTAACAATCAACAACCATCATCATAAATAAATTATAATATTATTTAACATACAATAATATAACATCCCAGTACTTACAATGTGCCAGGAATTGCATTAAAACTCTCTACCAAGATCTCACTCTATCCTCACAACCACTCTATGTAGACAGCACAGCACCCCATGCTGTTATTATTTCCATTAGCAGATGGGGACACAATTAAAGAACTTGCTCAACATCACACTGAGATAAGTAATGGAACCAGTGCCACATCGGTCCAACACCAAAGTCCAGCATCTTGAAATCACCAGCCTACACTGACTCGAAGGTTTTCTTCCTTTTAGTCTCAGTACACAAATGACAATCAGAGGGTGAAAGAGGCAGGACTCGGGCTGAATGCCTGAATTGGAAGGAACTACAGGGAGAGCTGGGATAAATTTTCCACACTTTACACATCAGAAAACCATGCCTCTGAGCTTCTTGCCCAAGCTTCTTGCCCAGGGTCACAGAGCTGATTAGTGGCAAAGGTGGACCAGAACTTGGGGACCCTGACTCCCAGTCCAGGGCATTGTCTCCATACTCCACTGCCTCCCTTACTGGTGTGGTTAGGATCTCAGGTGCTGTAAGCTCCTGGGGGCAGCTCCCCCAGAGTAGAAGTAGAGTGGGATCTTGGGACTAATATGTGTGATCGCAGCCCAGCTCAGTTGCTGATTTGCTTCATGACCTTGGATATGTTCTAAACAACTATGGGTATGTCACAGTGATGATGGGGAAATTAAAACAAGAAAATGCGTGTAAATGTTTACTACATATTCAGCCCTCAATAATCAGTCATCTTATTATCATCATTAATTTAACATTTGCAAGAGGAAGAAGGAATTCTGGAGCCTTTCATCTTAGAAGCTTAACGAGGAGACTCAGTCATATTTCCAACCATTTCAGGCTATGGAAACTTTTGCTTTGTTTTTATAACCTGCAACTTGCACCCTTTGGTGTGGTGCCCACAATAATAAAAAGAAAATATTTTTTAAGATCCCAAGTGATACCTCACTTACTCTTACAAAAAGAAATGTCTGTATCATCTTGCCACACACTGTACTAATGAATCCCCTCATTGAAAAAAGACCCCGCTCCCCCAAAACATCAAAAAAAGGCTGTTCTTAACTCTTCAGCTCTTCCCTCTATGAAAAGAATATGTGTGACACAATAAAATAAAAAAAAGATATATATATATGGTCTCTGCTCCCAGTTCCTGACATAGGGCTCCTAAAACTCTAGGAGCATCTTTTTTCCCTCATCTATGGTCCTAAATCCCTTAGAGTTTCCTAGTGATAGGAGTGTCTTTTGTTCTAATGAGGTAACTCTTGGTGGGCTCCTGGATAGCTTCAAGATGAGGGCTGCGCACCAGAAAAACCAAGGCATGATTACAAGCTTGAAACTTTAAGCCCCACCCACCATCCTCTGGGGAGGGGAAAGGAACTGAAGACTGACTAAATTAATCACGCTGAGGTGATGAAGCCTCAATAAAAATTCCTCAACTATGAGGTACACAGAGCTTCTGGGTGAATGAACACAAGGAGGTGCTGGGAAGGTGGTCATCCAGAGAGGGTATAGAATCTCCACACCTCTTTCCCCACACGTTGCTCTATGCACCCCTTCATCTGGCTGTTCATTTGCGTCCTTTATCATAAACTGGTAAAGTAAGTAAAGTGTTTCCCTGAATTCTATGAGCCCATTAGAGCAAATGATTGAACCTCAGAAGAGAGTCATGAAGACCCCCATTTGTAGCCAATTTGGTCAGAAATACCAAAGGCCCAGGACTTGTGATTGGTGTCTGACGTGGGAGCAGTCCTGTGGCACTGAGCCCCTACTTAACCCGTGGTGTCTGATGCTAGCTCCGGGTGGAAAATGTCAGAATTGTGTTATAAAACACCCAGTTGGTGTCAGGAGAGACGGAGAATAGATTGTTGGTGTGGAAAACCCCCACACATTTGGTGTCGGAAGTGTGAGTGTAGAGGAAACGGTTTTTTTTTTTTCTGTTAATATTCACATCCCTTCCACTGTGGCATTATTATCACACCCCATCAAGATGTCAGAACATTCTCAGAGTTAAATTCTTTCATGCTAAAACACTGCTGAGCTATTTATGTCCATTCTTTTTTTAAACTGAGATATAATTCACATGCCGTAACATTTATTTTCTAGGCTGGGCACAGTAGCTCGCATCTATAATCCCAGCACTTTGAGAGGCTGGGGTGGGAGGGGCACCTGAGCCCAGGAGTTTGAGACTGCAGTGGGCTATGATTGCGCCACCGCACTCCAGCCTGGGCGACAGAGTGAGACCCTGTCTCTCTCTTTTTTTTTTTTTTGACTTTCTAAAGTGTATAGTTTAAAGTATACAATTTGTGCTCACTTCAGCAGCATATATACTAAAATTGGAATGATACAGAGAAGATTAGCATGGCCCCTGCGCAAGGATGACATATACATTTGTGAAGCATTCTGTATTTTTTTAAAAACAAGAACAAAAAAAATAAAGTGTACAATTCAGTGGTTTTTAGTATATTCAGAGTTATGTAACTATCACCATAATCAATTTCAGAATGTAGATCACCTCCTAAAACATGTTAGCCTGTATATGTTGGCCATCACTCCATTCCCCCAGTCCCTCTCACCCAGGCCCTGACAACTACCAGTCTACCTTCTATCCCTAAGGATTTGCCCCATGCTGGACATTTCATATAATGGGATCATAGAATATGTGGCCTTTTGTGTCTGGCTTCTTTCCCTCAGCATAATGATTTAAAGGTTTATCAGTGTTGTAATATGTATGACTATTTCATTTCTTTTTAATAACTGAATAATATTCCATTGTATGTATACACCACATTTTGTTTATTCATCAGTTGATGGACATTTAGATTGTTCACATTTTTGGGCTGTTATGAATAATGTTGTTATGAGCATTTGGATAAAATTTTTGTGTGAATGTATATTTTCACTTCTCTTGGACATATAACTAGCAGTGGATTGTTGGATCATATGGTAACTCCTATGTTTAGCATTTGGAAGACATTCCAATTGTTTCCTACAGGGGTTGTACCAATTTAAGTTCCCACCAGCAATGTTTGGGGCTTCAATTTCCCCACATCCTTGTCAACACTAGTTTTCTTTT
>NW_012103488.1:636920-644346 GCF_000951045.1 Mandrillus leucophaeus
ATATAGAGAGAGAGAGAGACAGGGGTCTTGCAATGTTGACTAGGCTGGGCTTGAACTCCTGGCCTCAAGCAATCTTCCCACCTTGGCCTCCTAAAGTGTTGGGATTAGAGGCATAAGTCACCATTCCTGTCCTGTACTTTGTGGTTTTGATGTTAATGTTCCTAATGACTAATGATGCTGTGCATCTTTTTATGTGCTTAATGGCCATTTGTACATTTTCTTTAGAGAAACGCCTATTCAAGTCCTTTGCCCATTTTTGAATTGTGTTGTTGGGTTTTCTGTTGTTGAATTTTAGTTCTCTATATATTCTGGCTATTAATCTCTTATTATAGATGTGATTTGCAAATATTTTCTCCCATTCTGTAGGTTGCCTTTTTACTCTGTTGATGGTGTACTTTGATGCAGAAAAGTTTTTAATTCCAATTTATCTATTTTTTTCGTTTCTTACCTGTACCTTTGGTATATATCCAAATCATTGCCAGACCCAATATCATGAAGCTTTTCCTCTACATTTTCTATGAATTTTATAGTTCTAGGTCTTCTGTGTAGGTCTTTGATTCATTCTGAGTTAACTTTTATACATGGTGCAAGGTAAGGGTCCAACTTCATTGTTTGGCATGTGGATATCCAGTTTCCCCAGCACCATTTACTGGAAGGCTTGTTCCTTCCCCACCGAATGGTTTCGGCGTATTTGTTGAAAATTATTTGACCATATATGTTAGGGTTTATTTCTGGGCTCTGTGTTCTATTCCATCGGTCTTTATGTCTGTCTTTACGCCTGTATCACAATATTTTGGTTACTACAGCTCTGTAGTAAGTTTTGAAATGAGAAATCTTTAAAAAAATTATTTTGGCTATTCTGGGTTCCCTGTTCATTCCTGCAAAAAAGACAGGTTGAATTCTATACAGATTGTACTTAATCTACAGATTGCTTTGCAAATATATTGCCATTCGAACAATGCTAAATCTTCCATTTCATGAATACAGGATGTCTTTCCATTCGTTTAGGTCTAACTGCCCTGGCTAGAACTGACAGTACATCATTTTTGGTTCTTGACCTTAGGTGGAAAGTTTTTAGTCTTTCACCAGTATGTGTGATGTTAGCTGTGGGCTTTGCATAGATGCACTTTATCAGGTTGGGGAAGTTCCTTTCTATTTCTATTTTGTTGAGTGTTTTTTTCATAAAAAGATGTTGGATTTTGTGAAATGGGTTTTCTATGGCTATTGAGATGTCCATGTGGTTTTTGTCCATTGTTCTAGTAATGTGATATATTGCATTGATTGATTTTCATGTTTAACTCTACATTCATTTCTATATGAATATATTCCATGTTTAAGTATGGTCTAACTGAGAAGAGCTTTGTACAAGACCAACAGACATTTACTGTCGTTTTGCAATTCTGGCTCTAACTTGGACCTGTATTTTGGACAAGAACAGATGGTAAATTGCAACGTGACTGTAACCATGACTTCATATCATAAACAATCTGATATTTTTAAAAATTATGTTTGTTTCAAAGAAAGAAAATCTATATATATTTTGAAAGTAATGTTGAACATGCACCTTTTATTGTTGTTTGTTATTATAATCACATTTTCAACCTTTGATGATATGAGTATCAATTAAAATAGCTCTATGACCTAAAATCAGTGCATGATATTTCTGATTTTGAACATACTATTGCAGAAATAACCTGTACCAGACTTTGGGTAGGTCAAGTCACTTAAGTTAATGAGAAAAACACATATGGACTTGGAATTTTTTTCCCCTATAAAAGGCAGCAGTAATAATGATACTGATAAAATTATTTGCTAACATTTACAGAATGTGCTGCTTAGCTATCTAAGTATATTACTTGAAAATTCTTATTTCAGTATCTTATTCAATTCTATCAGCAACTCCGTGGCTGATGTACAATTAGTATTCCATTTTATAGATGAGGAAACTCGGAGATGTTAAGTAACTTGTCCAAATATTCACAGGTAGTTAACTAATGAGGCCAGAATTCTGAATCACATGCGGGTGACTCCAAAGCCCAGGCTTTTAACCATTTGCTGTAGTTTGGGTACCAAAGTTTAAATTATGAGGGAACTCATAATTGTTCATTTTCCCTTTTCAACTGAAACGGGACCAAAACCTAGAAGCTCATAGATTTGCAGCGTTCCACTTGTTGAGCAAATGCTATTACACATTTAGTACTCATTGTGTACTTACTATGTGGATTCCACCTATGTGATGTATCTAATCTAGCAATAAACAAAGTTGTATAGGAACTGTTTTATATTTAACTATGCAGTTAATAAGTTTTTAAGCTATGTTTGATGATTTAAGTAGAAAATCTTTATTGACAAAGTCAAACCCACTTCTGCTGTCCAGAAGCTCTTTAGTTTAATTAAGTCCTATTTGTCTATTTTTGTTTTTGTTGCATTTGCTTTTGAGGACTTAGTCATAAATTTTTTGCCTAGGCCAACATCCAGAGAGCTTTTCCTAGGTTTTCTTCTAGGACTTATACAGTTTGAGGTCTTACATTTAAGTCTTTAATTCATCTTGAGTTAATTTTTGTATATGGTGAGAGGTAGGGGGTCCAGTTCCATTCTTTTTTATATGGCTAGCCAGTTGAACCCACTTCTCATAGGAACAAAACGACTATGCCAAAGTGTCTAGTGATTCATTTTGGGATACTATGACTGGGTGTGTTAAAATCACCACAGAGTTGTTTTGTGGAGGAGGCTTGGGAAACTACAACTTTAAGCCCAACTCCAAGAACCTTCTTTGAGTCTTGGCTCAGGACACTACCTTATTGTGGCTTTCTTCTTAACTCTCCAGCCATGGTGCTCATTTCTGGCCCCCTTGCAGCCTTTCAGCCTGAAAGTTCTCAGTCCTTTGCACACCACTCTCTCATCCTAAGAAAGCTCACCTCAAGCTGTAACCATCGCAGTTAAGCACATGGCTTATAAATGTGTGACTCTGGTTTTGACCTCTCGCCCCAATAAAATCCTAATGCCTCTATTGGCATTCTACTTGAATGTCCCAGCATCTCAAAGTCAAGATATCCAAACTGGATCTAACTTTTCACGTTCTTTTTATAGCACAACCTTCATTTCCCCAGGACCAAAATCTTGGAGGTATTTGTTATTCTTTCATGTCTTGGGCTAAGTTTGCGTCCATTTGCCCACCAGTTGTCTTGAGAATTGGTCCCTTCATGTATATTCTCATTGCTTTCCCTTGACTTCCACCCAAGTGAGTATTTGCAACAAGCTCCTGATTGTCCTATGCTGTGAAAGACCAAGGGGAGTCCTTATGGAACCCACTATTGGCCAAAGTCCAGGGGATTATATGGGCTGTTTGGCCTTGTGAGAGATGATTTCCATGATGGCAGTGGGAGGTGGGAGGATGGAGGCCAGCCCAATGAGACATGTAAAGAAAATGCACATGAATGATACAGGTCTGGGGGAGACCTCAAATTTCCTTCCTGAGGTCAGTTTCTTTCTGATTTGGTATAAAGCAGTTATAGGACATGGAGGAACAGCTGCTGGCCTCTCTCTGGAGAGCCTGAGCAGTACAGACAAAGGAGGTGTTGGTCCCCACAGCTGACCATGGACAGCTCAGACAGCCGGAACCTGGTATCTGTGAACCCCCATGCCCACTGGACTGCTGCCAGCTCTCACTGCGCAAATCAGGGCTGCAGGCCTGAGAGTCCCGGGCACCTTCATTCACTGCACATGCTTCCTCCAACCAGAGGCCTCTCCAGGGCTCCATATCATATAAAGGAGAGTGCTCAGAGGCATGGGCTCTGAAGTGGGATGTACTCAAGTTCAAATCCTTGCTTAGATACTCCCTAGATGCTCAACCCTCTAGTTAATCACTCAGAACAGCAGGCCATCTGGTCAACGTCCTGTGAACTCCCAGCTAGAAGGACTGCAAAACATCATGGAAGATAGGAGATGATACAGCAGAATATCAATTTCCCTAAACTCTTCACAGATGAGATAGCAGAAATGAATTTCCCTAAACTCTTCACAGGTAAACTATCCTATGTGACTGGAACAAATACTTTGGTGTGCCTCTGAGTGGAAGTGGATTGGGATCACTACATCTTCTTCAAACAGTCTGCTAAAACAAGGGAAACTACTAAGCCTAACCACAGGGCCTTGGGCTTGTAGACTGAGGCAGGAAAGTTTTGGGTTCAGGACAACAAAGGATCTGAAGTCACCAGCCGTCTTCTCTCTCCTCAGTCTCCTTCTTAAATAATTGAAATTGTAGGGGCATAAACTTAGCCCCTAAGTCTCAGTTTTCCCATCTTTGAAATGAGGATTATAATTCCACCCTGCCAGGTTGTTTTGAGAAGTACAGAAGACATGCATACAACACTCAGCACAGCGGTGGGGCCGTAATGGAAGGCCCGCATGTTTCTGCATGACCTCCACGTAGGTTGTCATATACACCGGGAGTGTGTTAACATCTACTTGTTTATAAGCACATGAAAGTTAGCAATGGAGGGAAATAGGTCATTTATACACATAAGACAGGTGGCTCGTTCACTCCGTTGGAGTCCTAATTACTCACTGGCCAGTTATTTCTTTCAGGGCAATTTCCTTTTTGTCTACAGTTACAGATATAAATACAAAAAAATACAAGAAGATACTACTTTGAGACAGCAGGTGAATCATATCTAATTACTCTGTAGTCCCTTCACCTGAAGGGACCCGATTGCCCAGCCCCTGCTGTCTCTGAAGGAAAAACCATCAACCAGAACTTCCTTCTGGTCACTCTGAGTGGGTTTTATCATTGTTGAATATGGACTCTGGGTGCCAAAGAGAATCTTCAAACATTTTCTCAATGGATGGGAATTGGGGGATTTTAAAGTTGACCTTGAAACTGAATGAGACCAAGGGACTCAAAGACAGAAGGCAGAGGAGAAAAGATTAAGGTTGTATAGCCAGAACTAGAACCTAGCTTTTTATCTGGGAATTTTATTTTAAAAAGCGCAGTTTCTATCACTTCTCGGCCTTTTGGCTAAGATCAAGTGTAAAAAACACAGTTTCTGACCCGAAGTCTCATGTGAGGCTTGAGATTCTGATGGTTCTGGGCCCACACTTTTAGTTGCAAGAGGGTTGATGCTGGTAAAGCACTTAGAACAGTTTATGACATGTAGTGCATGATTCAATAAAAGGCAGTTATTATTGCTGTTGTTTTTATTACCTGCAGCGACTGAGCTGCATGTAGCTCTCAGACACTGAGAAATGGCATTTGGGTTTAGAAGTCAGTTTTCTGTGAACTTGATTGGCTCAGATCAGTCAAGGCTCAAAGACTGATTCAAGTAGCCTGTGTGAACTGACCACACCAAGATTTTGAAGTCAAAACCTTGGGCTGCTCTGGCTATGCGGACTGCGCCAAGAGTGCTCAAATGCACTGACTCAGGGGAGGAGTTTAGCAGCGTGGACCCCTTGGCACACATGGGTAGATTTTTTACAGTGGTGCTGTGTCATAGTAAAAATGCCTCCATTCTTAACTGACTCTAATTTTCATTACATTTCATTTTTCTCCCAGTGATGCTAAATCTTCAGGACTAGTCCTTTTACTATAACCAGTGTCAAAGTAGAGTGGAACGAACAGGGCCAAGGGGATTAAAGACTTGGGGTGCTGTGTGAGAGGTTAGAAAGTTCTGGAATAGACATGGCAGCCATGGTAGCCAACTCTTCTCAGACAACTGGTTTAATCTCTCCAAGTCCAGACATTCAGGGCAGAAGCAAGGAAGAGAATAAGCACTGGAGGTCCTACAAGTGGAATCCATTGGCAAGGCTGATCTGTGACCCACTTTTGATAAATGAGGTATGCTTTGCTGAACATATCTGTTTCTGTGTTTTTGTGTGTCTATATATCCTTTCCTTCCTTTTCCCTTTCCTTCCACTTCCTATAGTCCCTTTTCCTACTCTCTCTTCCTTCCATCCTTTCTCTCTTTGCCTTGGAAAGGAAAATTTTGCATTAAAAAATTCCAACTTTTTCATGGTTGAGCTAGAGAAGGAGAAAAGGGATTTATTTGCCTGTGCATGATCCAACTGAGCTAGGGAGGAAGACCAGAGAGAACTTCCAGGGAAGGTGAGAACTGATTGTGGCTGATACACCTTGGAATAGTGATAAGGGCCACGTGTGAATGGAAGAAATGAACCTTGAAGGCAAGAGTTGGAGTAGCTGCTGTCCTGGATCCCTATCCTCCCAAGATTTGCCCTGACCTAGGGCCCAGTGCACCTGCAAACCAGGATGCCCGTTCCAGCTCCACTTCTCAAGGCCCCCTGCATGTTCCCCTCTCCTGCCAAACCTGACCCCTCCAGCTCCCATCCTGAGACACACCCTGCAGCTAAGCCTTTGTTCTTGCCATTTCTGAGTGCCTTCTTTGCTCTATCTCCACTTTCTTTGGACAGTGTACTAATCACTTTATATTCATTAATTTACTTTTTATCCCATTATAATTACCTGAGACAAGTGTCTGCATTGTCCTATTTTACAGATAAGATGATGAAACTTAGAAGAGAGGAGTTAAGTAACTTGCCCCAGATCATGCAGTTTCTATGTGGTTGATCTGGGACTTAGGTCTATCTGTCATCAAACTCCACATTCTTAATCACCAATCTTTGCCTTTTGTGTATCATGCTGCAATGTAACCACTGGTTCATGTCTGTCTCTCTGTTAAGCAAAATCAACTCCTAGAATTAAGAACAGTGCTTCATTTCATTTTTTTCATCCCTAGCTAGAACAGGGGTGGCAGGCATTCTGCAAATGTTTCCTATATTGTGCTACATTCTATTATATTTCCTACAGGTACACTAGAGGCACGGTAAGAGCTCCATGATAGTTCAGATCACGCTTCTGTGAGATATGGATTTGTGACCATCTAGGGCTTGGTTCTTGGCTGCTCTGTGCTTTGGTTTCCCATCTCTATGCCCATCTCCATCTGTAACAGACTGTGAATATCAGGGATCCAGGGTATTATTTCATTCTTCTTCAATCCAGTCCCCTCCACTGTCACAATATAGTGCCTAGCATAGCGTCCAGTCCGCGGCAGCACTCAATTGACTATTTATTGGATGAATGAATATTCATAATTCTCTAATCTCTAATCTGCCTCCCCCAATTTTTTTTCTTTCTCTTTCTTTCTTTCTTTCTCTTTCTTTCTTTCTTTTCCTTTCTTCCTTCCTTCCTTCCCTTTCTTTCTCTTTCTTTCTTTCTTTTTCTTTCTTTCTTTTCTTTCTTTCTCTTTCTTTCTTTCTCTTTCTCTTTCTTTCTTATTCTTTCCTTCCCTCCCTCCCTCTCTTCCTTCCTTCTTTCCTTCCCTTTCTTTCTTTCTCTCTCCCTCTCTCTCTCTCTCCCTCCCTTCCTCTCTCTCTTTTCTTTCTCTCTTCTCTCTCTCCTTTCTTTCTTTCTTTC
>NW_012103488.1:645008-647615 GCF_000951045.1 Mandrillus leucophaeus
GATGAGGCTGGAAAGAGTGACAAAGGATACTGAAAACAGAAATAAGGTTGGGAACTTACCAAGACCCTGTCCATGGAAAATGTGAATGCTACCTGGAACCTTTCCAGTCCAATTCCTGAATCTTTTGTAACAAAAGGTCTAACTTGGGCTTTACTATCCCATTAGCAGGGAAAATATAGTGTGGTATATGTTATAGGTTCAAAATACAATCAATTTGTGGATTTGCCACTGAGGCGTTAAGACATTTGAGAAAAGAACAAAGGAAAGCACAGATAAAGCGTCATCAGACTTTAGCTAGGCAGCCAAAACAAGACATTAACCCACTCAAAGACCCTTGAGGCCTCCAGCCTTTCCCCTTGGATAACTCTGAAAGGCGTCCAGTGAGTTCCAATTTGGTCAGGGGTTTGTTTATTCTGCTTGGTTCAAGTCAGGGCTACGAATCCCTAATGGTTTTCATGTCCCTAAAGGTTTTCCACATTTGGGCAAGATCTATGTTTTACGTAAGCCTGGAGAAGGCCTTGCTCCCAGTTGCTCTGGCTGTGCCGACTGCGCTGAGAGCACTCCAATGCACTGACTCGGGGGAAGAGTTTAGCAGCACAGACCCTTGGCACAAGGCGGGAGATTTTTTACAATGGTGCTGTGTCGTAGTAAAAATGCCTCTGTTCTTAACCGACTCTAATTTTTATTACATTTCATTTTTCTCCCAGTGATGCTAAATTTTCAAGACTAGTCCTTTTACTGTAACCAGTGTCTCATGCCAATGAAAACTAAGTGGGCCCATGCTGGCTTCTGGCCCTCTATTTTGAGTGCACCCAATTCCTAATCCAGGGAAAAGCATTCAGGTTTGTAAGTGCCACTCTCCTTCCTATAGACGGTGCTTCCAGGCTATTGGTCCTAATGTGCCACAGTTCAAAATTCAACCTGCTTAAGGGTCTGCAATGGCTCTCTAATGCTTTAGGTTCAAATTTTCACCCTCATTCTCCAAATTGTAACCACAGCTACCAAATGAACCTTACCTCTCACTATGTCTACTGCATCATTTCTTCATTGTCTTACAGTTGCTGCACATATTCTCTCCTTGGCACTATCTTACTTGCTTTCCCTGCTTGGAATGCTTCCTGTATTTCCCAGGAAGAATCCAGCCAGATGGCTGTTCACAGATGACCTGTCTGTGTTTACAGCCCTTCTCCCTTTTGCCCCAACTCCCAGTTCAGCCTCATAAATCCTTGAACTGAAGTGCCCCAAAGCTTGTGTGAATCTCAGAATACAACTCCAGGGTCCAAAATGGAGATGCCTGCAGGACTAAGCAGGTAAATGAGGCTAGAGCTGAGTGGGACACCACCTGGAGGTGGGGCCAGGTGTGTGGTAAACAGCTGGTGTATCTCATCTTGCGGGGGTTAGCATGGGTCAGTGTCAGCCCATGGGCCAAGGGAGAAGAGTGGCCCAGGGTTGCCAGAGAAGCCAGAACATTTTAATGCAAGATTCCCAATTTTTAAAGTACTGCAGCTGTCAAAGAAAAACACACATGGCTTGGATTTGGCCCATGAAGAAGGAATTTGTGTTCCTGCAGTGTAAGTAAAACACTGCTATGACTCATAGTCATCAGTGAGTGTGGCATGGGGTAGGGGGAGCATTACCAGTCCACCTGGGCCTAGAGGGGACAGGTCTTAATTCCCCTTTGTAGTTTACACCACAAGCTTCCTTCAAAGTCCAACGTCTTGAAATACAGTTCCCAGAAAGTAGAGAGAGCTAGGTTACTAGCCATTATTCCTTTCTCCAACTCCTCAAAACAATTAAAGAGCAATTCATCTAACACCATCTCGGTCTTTATTTCAGAATAATCATTTATTTTCAAGTTCAATATCCATGACTATTTCAAATGTAAATATTTTAATTTGGGGTACAATGAGGGCTGGAAGGGGTGGTGCCTGTGGGGGCATCCCTGCTTTTTTTTGATGAGAATCATCCTTTTGAAATATAAGTCTTATTGTGTCACTACTTCTGCTTAAAACCCTCTGATGGCTTCCCATTGCTTCTAGAGCCCTTAGCAAGAGCCTGTGTTACCTGGCAGTTTGTTTTGCCTCTCTCTGTTTTGCCTCTCTCTATTTTTCATAAGCAAAAATATAAGGCTTAAATTAGATAATACTTTAAAAACACTTGTCACAGTGCCCAGCTCACAGCAAGTGCCCAAATACCTGTTAGTGCTTGTCATTCCGACTTCTCCAGACTTTATTGGCATAAGGAACCCTCCAGCTCACCACTCTCCACCCAGACTTCAAACTTGCCATACTCCCTGCTGCCACTGGGCCTTTGCACATATGATTGCTTCTGCCCAGACACTCTTCCAGACCCTCTTCTCTTAGTTACCATTGATTTGACCACTTCTCTGCCTGGGTCCAATCAATGGCTTCTTTTGCAGAGTGAAATATGTTCTATTTGGCCCATCAGCTAATAGGAGCTGCTTCTTTTCCCATTTATTGACTGTGCTATGAATATGTAACCATCAGGGGGAAGACTCCCAACTACCCTCATAGGTGTCTATATCAAAGAATGGAAGGATATCATTTCCACAGACATCTCCAAAATCACCGGAGGTCGCTAGGGCAA
>NW_012103488.1:647665-654423 GCF_000951045.1 Mandrillus leucophaeus
AGCCCTTCTCCCTTTTGCCCCAACTCCCAGTTCAGCCTCATAAATCCTTGAACTGAAGTGCCCCAAAGCTTGTGTGAATCTCAGAATACAACTCCAGGGTCCAAAATGGAGATGCCTGCAGGACTAAGCAGGTAAATGAGGCTAGAGCTGAGTGGGACACCACCTGGAGGTGGGGCCAGGTGTGTGGTAAACAGCTGGTGTATCTCATCTTGCGGGGGTTAGCATGGGTCAGTGTCAGCCCATGGGCCAAGGGAGAAGAGTGGCCCAGGGTTGCCAGAGAAGCCAGAACATTTTAATGCAAGATTCCCAATTTTTAAAGTACTGCAGCTGTCAAAGAAAAACACACATGGCTTGGATTTGGCCCATGAAGAAGGAATTTGTGTTCCTGCAGTGTAAGTAAAACACTGCTATGACTCATAGTCATCAGTGAGTGTGGCATGGGGTAGGGGGAGCATTACCAGTCCACCTGGGCCTAGAGGGGACAGGTCTTAATTCCCCTTTGTAGTTTACACCACAAGCTTCCTTCAAAGTCCAACGTCTTGAAATACAGTTCCCAGAAAGTAGAGAGAGCTAGGTTACTAGCCATTATTCCTTTCTCCAACTCCTCAAAACAATTAAAGAGCAATTCATCTAACACCATCTCGGTCTTTATTTCAGAATAATCATTTATTTTCAAGTTCAATATCCATGACTATTTCAAATGTAAATATTTTAATTTGGGGTACAATGAGGGCTGGAAGGGGTGGTGCCTGTGGGGGCATCCCTGCTTTTTTTTGATGAGAATCATCCTTTTGAAATATAAGTCTTATTGTGTCACTACTTCTGCTTAAAACCCTCTGATGGCTTCCCATTGCTTCTAGAGCCCTTAGCAAGAGCCTGTGTTACCTGGCAGTTTGTTTTGCCTCTCTCTGTTTTGCCTCTCTCTATTTTTCATAAGCAAAAATATAAGGCTTAAATTAGATAATACTTTAAAAACACTTGTCACAGTGCCCAGCTCACAGCAAGTGCCCAAATACCTGTTAGTGCTTGTCATTCCGACTTCTCCAGACTTTATTGGCATAAGGAACCCTCCAGCTCACCACTCTCCACCCAGACTTCAAACTTGCCATACTCCCTGCTGCCACTGGGCCTTTGCACATATGATTGCTTCTGCCCAGACACTCTTCCAGACCCTCTTCTCTTAGTTACCATTGATTTGACCACTTCTCTGCCTGGGTCCAATCAATGGCTTCTTTTGCAGAGTGAAATATGTTCTATTTGGCCCATCAGCTAATAGGAGCTGCTTCTTTTCCCATTTATTGACTGTGCTATGAATATGTAACCATCAGGGGGAAGACTCCCAACTACCCTCATAGGTGTCTATATCAAAGAATGGAAGGATATCATTTCCACAGACATCTCCAAAATCACCGGAGGTCGCTAGGGCAAAGGGGCAACAGGTATGTGGGAAAATGATCAATTCTGTAGTCAAATGGACCTCCATTCAAATCTAAGGTTTCATGTTATATTCTGTGTATACACACACACACACACACACACACACACACACTCCTGGTATAAGTCAGTACACAGGATTCCTGAGTGGGAGATAATACTGGAGTGTTTCCTAGTAGTTAAGAACATGGCTTTGGGAATCAGAGAGGCTTGGGACCAAATACTGGCTTTGCTCATACAAGCTGGTCAACCCTAGTTAAGGATTTTGGTTCTAGACTTGGTAGTCTATCTGCCCAGATCTTGTGAGTTGCTAGGGTCTCTGAAACTTGTTATACTCTCTCTTACCCTCCATGTTCCCAGATCATCCACAACAATATCGATTTGAAATGGATTTTAGATGAGTCTGCTTATTGATGCCAAAATGTGTCTCTGAGTATAAACAGGGACAAAATACCTGCTACTGTCACACAGGATGTTTCTGGTGACTGTAAAATTCAAAGGTAGATCCTTAGTGGTGTTTGAGCATACATTTGTTCAAGGAATCACTTGTGACTTTAACATTATAGAAAATTTCTTTTAAAGTTTGTTGCCACAATGAAATACGAAGTTAAAAAGACAAAATACCAAATATATACTTCCAGTTGACAAAACATGTTAGACTTTCCTGATGATAGCATAATATCTGTAATTAGAATTCAGTCTACCAAAATCTAAACACCCTTAAAAATATCTTTTTATTATTTTAACTGTACTAATTTATTCACTATTTCTTGGTTTGAAGACTCAATTCCAGTAGAAGTTTAAATTATGACTCAGACTATGGTGAGATCTTCTCTTTTTTGTCCTCTTAAATATTTGCTACTGACCCACATGTTATTATAAACAGATTATAAGCATTTCATTATGTACTATAAATTTTCCCAAGAGCAAGAATTTTCATAGCTCATTAAAATGAGGCTTATTCTTTAAAAACAATAAACAATTTAGAAACACTCAAAAGTATAAGTGTCATGTACTGAAAAAAAAAGTCTCCTTTAATTTTATTGTAATGAGTAAGTCATCTTCATTACAATATACAAATTTTAACTGGAACACTAAATGTTGTCCCAGTCATAGATTTTTAGATAAGGCTCTCAATACCAGGAGTAAATGCTTAGCACCTTTCTACTTTGGAGGGAATAAAATAGAGATGACATCAGCAGAGAATTAAGTAAAAACAATAGAATTTTCATAATACAGGTCAGGGCTTGTTTTCCCTGGTTAAATACCTGTTTACATTTCTCCAGGTACTTAAATGGTTGTAGAAACCTCAGATGTCACTGAAGATGGTATAGGAACTTCCCTCTGGGGCCCTATATCCTGTGCTTATTTCAATTATAACATTTATACTATCTTAACATTCGCATGTTTATTGTCCATTTCCTCCATTAGTGGGTAAATCCCTTGAAATTAAAGACTGTATTTTGTTTGCTGTTATATCCTTGGCACATAGTAGATGTTCAACAAATATTGGTCAAATGATTAAATGAATCAGTGGCCTAATTCATGGGAACTAAGGAAAATCTCACTAAAGGAGTTACACAGGTGTGGCCTCCAGCCACTAGATACCTCCTCTCAGGTGTCCCAGGAGTTGCTAGTGCTCTAGGCCCACAGCCAGGGAAACCTGGAGGGTACTTGTCTTGTCTTGCACAAATACAACTGAGCTAACAGCAGAGTCTTTGAATCAAGAACAGTGAAAGGCTGGCATTTCAAGGTGGTGGTGGCAATCCGCATTACTACCATCATCATCACCATCATCAGCCCCAGCATGACCATCATCATTGTAAGATTGGTTGAACATACATTAGGTACCAGATACTATGCCAAGCTGTTTTTTTATTTTTAATTTTTAAACTTTTTGTAGAGAGAGAGTCTCACTCCATCACCCAGGCCAGGCAGAGTGCAGTGGCAGGATCATAGTGTACTGCAGCATCAAATTCCTGGACTAGAGTGATTCTACAGCCTCAGCCTTCTGGATAGCTGGGACCACAGGCACACACCACCACATCTGGCTTTTTTTTTTTTTTTTTTTTGTAGAGACAGCATCTCTCCATGTTACCTAGACTGGTCTGGCACTCCTGGCCTAAAGTGATCTTCTTGCCTTTGCCTCCCAGAGTACAGGGATTACAGGCCTGAGCCACTTGGCCTAAGTTCTTTATATACATTGTCACACTTATTACTCAAAACAACTCTCTGAAGTTGTTGTTTTTATTCCCATTTTGCAGATGCAGAAACTGAAGCCTAGAAGTACAATCACCTGAATAGGATGACCCAGTGTTGAAGTCAAGACTCAAATCCAAAACACAATGATGCTCACATTCAAAGGCCTCTCTTGGAGGTAACCACTTCTGCAGAGTCTCCATCTATTCTTTGGCATTTTTAAGAACTATTGTTTTAGTTAAATATTCAGTAAGTTTTGGAGGGAAGCTTTGGAATCTAATGGTTGTTTTTCTGGATACAGCGTTTCAAATAACTGTTTTGCAAACAAATTTCTGCAATATGGTCCATTCTGAGTCTCTGTAATCAGGACTTGACATTTTTATAATCAGCTCAAATATGTAAACCCCAAGTGTCTGTCTGGTGTTGCTATCCTCACCAGTCATCTTTCTGACTTCATTGATTAGGATTTAACTAACTTTCAATTACCCGATCTTCCTTCTTTCCTTCCCCTCCCTCCCTCCTTCCCCCACTCCCTTCCTTCCTTCCTTCTTCCCTTCCTTCCCTCCCTCATTCCCTCCCTCCTATCTTCTTTCCTTCCTTCTTTCTTTCCTCCCTCCCTCCTTTTCTCCCTTCCTTTCTCCTTCCCTTTGCCTTCCCTTAGCCTTCCCTCCACCTTCCCTTCTCCTTCTCCTCCCTCTCCTTCTCCCTGTCTCTCTCTTTTTGGTGAAAAAACTTTATGGAGAATTAGGCCATAATTTGTTCCTTTCAAAAACTAGCTTCTTGGAGCAAAATTAGGGCACATAAGATAATTAAATGGAATCAATCTCCCAGCTCAAAATGGATGTATTCACACCTAGGAATGGAGTGCTATGTTCAGGTCACACCTGGTGACGGAGTCACATTCCTTGGTCACAACTGGTATGGAGTCATATTCTTAGGTTACACCCGGGTGTAGTGTCACACTCCTGGATGATACTTGATCACCTGTGGTCCTAAAACAGGTTTTTGTCCTGTGCCTACCAAGCTTTCTGGCCCTATGAGCTACTCATACCACCTTTAACTTAGCAGTCTAGCACTTTATGAATTCTCTTTAGATGGTAAGGGCTACTTCAGTAGACCTGAAACCTAATACTACATTTTCTCTGGAATGAGAAATATTATCTTAGAAGTTGAAGACTTCCAGATATGATCTTCTCCATTCTTCCCATAGGTGCCATAGCACTAGGCCACAGTGGGCAGCTAATGAATACTTTTTAGTTGATTAACTGGTACAGAAACACACCCAATATTACATTAAAGCATACTTTTAAATACCAAGAAAATAATTTCAAGGTCACAATACTAACAAGTCAGGGTATTTCTGTAAATAAACAAATCTTGGAATTAGAGCTATGCACATGCCTTCTTTGCCTGGTAGGCATGTAAAGGGCAATTGTTTTGATTATGAGGAAGTCAACTAAGCCAACCTTTATAAACTAAATTATTTACGAGGTATAGTCATGTAGTTCAAATGTGTGTGTATGTATTCCTACAACTTCTTGTTTTTTATTCAAAGCTACTAACTTCAGAGAAAGATACAAATAGAGTACACAAACTTATTGTAGTGAAAGAAAATAAGCTGAAAACTTGATGGAGTCTCACTGTGTTGCCCAGGCTGGAGTACAGTGGCGTGTTCTTGGCTCATTGCAAACTCATTCTCCCGGGTTCAAGCAATTCTTGTGCCACAGCCTCCTAAGTAGCTGGGACTACAGGTGTATGCCACCACCCAGCTAATTTTTTTTTTCAGTAGAGATGGGGTTTCATCATGTTGGTCAGGCTGGTCTCAAACTTCGGACCTCAAGTGATCTGCTCGCCTCAACCTCTCAAAGTGCTAGTAGACTTTTGTATCTGAAATAAAATATTCCCTATTTTCAAATAAAAATATTGTATCTGTAAGATATTTTTGTTTTCATATCAATATTCTATTGATAGCCTACATATGATAAATAACTTTAATATAGTTAAATATAGTCTACAGACATACATACCATACACTCAGACTGGTTAAAAATGAACAGTTGAGTTTTCTTTTCTAATATCTAATGTATTATTATTTTTAAAAATAGAAATGTACCATTTTATTACAAAGTCTCACAAAAAGAAAATAGCATCCAAAAAAGGAAACTAGACTACCAATCTGCACCTGCAGAATTGGAAGAACACAGAAGGCAGGCAGTGTGAGCCTCTTGGCTTACTCGAGGCCAGTGGAGAGGTGTGAGAACAGAACCAATCTAAAAGCATCTAATATTACCTTAGGAACCTGGAAAGAACAGAGGGTCCTTGGAGATCCAGCCACCCCTTCTAGAATGCGAATAAGGACACCTTTCCAAAACTACTATATGGCTACCTATAAGTATCCCTTCCACCCAGACCTGGCTCCCTTTATGGTTCAAAGTTAAGAACTGGGGAGGAAAGTGGGGCAAGGCAGCTCCTGGAAGAGCTCACCCAGCACAGCTGCCTTGGGTTCAGGACCCTGGTTTCTGTCTTTCACTCTAGTCCCCAAGATATTTATATTTAGTAAATAAAAATTGACTAATAGTCACAAATCAAAACCACAATGAGATACCATCTCACACCAGTTAGAATGGCAATCATTAAAAAGTCAGGAAACAACAGGTGTTACAGAGGATGTGGACAAATAAAAACACTTTTACACTGTTGGTGGGACTGTAAACTAGTTCAACCATTGTGGAAAACAGTGTGGCAATTCCTCAACGATCTAGAACTAGAAATACCATTTGACCCAGCCATCCCATTACTGGATACATACACAAAGGATTATAAATCATGCTACTATAAAGACACATGCACACGTATGTTTACTGTGGCACTATTCACAATAAAAAAGACTTGGAACCAACCCAAATGTCCATCAATGATAGACTAGATTAAGAAAGTGTGGCACATATATACCATGGAATACTATGCAGCCATAAAAAAGGATGAATTCATGTCCTTTGTAGGGACATGGATGAAGCCAGAAACCGTCATTCTCAGCAAACTATCACAAGAACAGAAAACCAAACACTGCATGTTCTCACTCATAGTTGGGAATTGAACAATGAGAACACTTGGACACAGGGTGG
>NW_012103488.1:655043-657450 GCF_000951045.1 Mandrillus leucophaeus
GTCACGAAGGCTGGAGTGTAGTGGCACAATCTCGGCTCACTGCAACCTCCGCCTCCCAGGTTCAAGTGATTCTCCTGCCTTAGCCTCCTGAGTAGCTGGGATTACAGGCCCCCACCACCATGCACAGCTAACTTTTGTATTTTTAGTAGAGACGTGGTTTCACCATGTTGACCAGTTTGGCCTTGAACTCCTGACCTCAGGTGATCCACTTGCCTCAGTCTCCTAAAGTGCTGGGATTACAAGTGTGAGCCATCGTGCCTGGCCTCACAGGCAATTTTTCTTTTTTCTTTTTTCTTTTTTTTTGAGACGGAGTCTCGCTGTCACCCAGGCTGGAGTGCAGTGGCGCGATCTCGGCTCACTGCAAACTCTGCCTCCCGGGTTCACGTCATTCTCCTGCCTCAGCCTCCCAAGTAGCTGGGACTACAGGCACCCACCACCACACCCGGCTAATTTTTTGTACTTTTAGTAGAGATGGGGTTTCACCATGGTCCCGATCTCCTGACCTCGTGATCCGCCACCTCAGCCTCCCAAAGTGCTGGGATTACAGGCGTGAGCCACCGTGCCTGGCCTCACAGGCAATTTGTTTGTCAGAGGAACAGATGGAGATGCACTTGTCAGAGTCTTCGTCCTTGCTGTCACTCTCCTCTGGGTTACATCCTAGCAAGAGCCCACATTTGGGTCCTAGGAGTGTGGGGCAGCATTCTCGGGTTCCCAGACAGTTGCTGTTTGATCTTCTCCAGGCATCATTACTGATCTGGTTAGTTATATTGGAAAGACTGATATGAAGCTTGAAACTTGGTCCAAAGTATTTGAAGTAGTCATTATATGGGAACTCATTATGGACCTCTGCACCCAGGGCCACAGTTGTTTCCTATGTTCAGCACCAGGTGACATCACGAATGATGTAACACCTCCTCCCAGCATCAGCATCAGCAAGATGAAGCTCATAACAAATTCCACACACTTGACATACCCTTTGATGTTCAGATTGAAGCAACCTAACTGATCCCCAGATGGAGTCTGAGTCACGCTGTATGACCACAGCACTAGGCTGGAATATCTCCTTTACTTTGGACATATCTGGCTTGAAATGGCTTCACAGGATTCATTATCAATCCCATCTCAGAGTGGGTAGTTAATAGCATAATACTTGCCTTTTTCAGCCCTAATATCCCATAGGTCCCCAGTTCTTGGAAGTACTCCTCATTTATGACACAGTACTCTCCTCATTTATGTCCTGGCTCAGGACACAGTCATGACCCAGTCTGTGGCATAGAAGGCCTCTTCCATGCCATCACCATGGCATGGAAGCTCAATACGCACAATATGCACCATGGAATATCAAGGTTAATATGCAGCACCCCTTGGTGATTCTCTAGCAGGTCCAGTAGGGCCAAGACTGTATCACTGACATAACAGAAGCCAGATGCCTCAGACTTCTTTGCATGGTTCAGTCTGGTTCATGGTGATGTCTGTCTGCTGCTAATTAAGTTTCACAGAACTTGCCACAGAGCCGCCAACAGACAACTGACAAAACTCAAAGAGGCCATCAAATACTGGACAGTCCTCACCAATGTTGAATCTCTGTGTCTGCTGGCTGTACTCAGATATGTTATCTGGATGAATGGAGTACAAGGATTTAATGCAGTCATCACTGTGGTACTTGGTCTTCTCCTCAGCATCGGCTTCGTGAGGGCAATAGATCTTCATTTTTCATTGGAGACTGTAGTTGAACAGCAAATTATGACTCATGCAGAATTGGTAAAGCTTCATTGGGTGGTCTTGTCCAACATCCTCATCATGGTAGTAACAGACTTTCCTCCTGGCACCCTGTGTCCGCACTATCTTGCTGGCCTCCGTCTGTCAGAAAGATGGCAGATGTCTTGCTGGCCTCAGCAGGTCCATCTGCCCTCCCCTCTATCACACAATTTAAATAAGAATAACCATGTTTTGTCCTGGATATATGTAATACTTAATCCTTTAACTTATGTGCTTTACTCAGCAACAATTTGAGAAGGAAAAATTGAGTTTAACACACTCTATTTATTATGTTGGCTGGTACAATACGCACATTTGAAAACACTTTGCTGCCTTATATGAAAAATCCTCTTGTCATCACTGTATTTTTCTAATTTTGCCATTTTTAGTACTTCACATTACCATCAGTTATCTCAATTTTCTCTCTCCCTTTTAACTTTATCTTGTTTTTACAATTTTCCGTAGGTAAAACATTAAAAGAAAAGAAAAAGCAGGTGATAACTTTGAAAATTTCTTCCTAATTATTGAAGTCAATAATTTTTTTGACTGCCACTGCTGTAAGGTGTTAGTCCTGAGATTCTAACAAGATTAATGGAGAGAGGGAAAGGGACACAGGGACAGGAAGTGGAAGGATTTTTTTTTTTTTTTT
>NW_012103488.1:658800-660726 GCF_000951045.1 Mandrillus leucophaeus
TTTTAACTCTTTACTCATCTTTAATAAAATTATTGCTCTTCAACAAGGAATGTCTTCTAACTCACTTGTATTGCTTTTTCTTTGAGGCTAATGCTCAGTATTCCAATAATACTGTTTTCCTCTTTATTTCATGGGAAATGTGCAGATTACAACTGTGTTATGGGTTACAGAGGTTTTTGAGGTCTAGAGTCTGGGAACCAAATCACAACATTTAATACTGCTTATCCAGGAAAGTGTTCTAAGCTCTATATCGCTCCTGGGAAATGAACCTGTAGAATATAACCCATTTATAAAATGAAGACTAAGAGTGTATTATATATTCCCCAATAGATAAAAGTTGTTGGCCAAATCTATGCCACAGGACACATACTGAAGAAGAAAAAAAGCTGACAACCACATCACAGCAGCTGCATGTCCTCCTGATCCCCTGGCAGAGTACAGGGCCATCAGAGCTCAAGACCCACTAACAAATATGCTGATCCTACAGATTCTGTAAACACTCTTTGACCTTGAAGACCCATCTCTCTCTTTTTTTTTTTACTTATTTTTTTAAGTTGACAAATACAAATTATATATATTTGTCATGTACAACATGATGTTTTGTAATATGTACACATTGTGGAATGATTCAATTGAGCTAACTAACATATGCTTTACCTCACATGCTTATCATTTTTGGTGGTGAGAAATGCATCTGGTTTTCTAATGCATTTTCTTCCACTGCATGTTAAAGGAATATGTTTAACTGAGGCACGGAAAGACTTTGAAAACCAAATGGGAGAGGATGCTGAAATTGAAAAAGGTTTACAAGAGAGTAAATCACAACTACAGAAATAAGCTTGGAGCAGAAGGCAGCCAGCTAATTGTATTATTCAGCAGGAGTTTCTAGAGGGTTCTCAGAAATCATCAAAGAGCTGCAAAACAAAAAGACAAAGAAGCTTCCAACTCTTGCATAAAACACCAATTTAAAGATAACACATTAGCTGACAGTCTGGTGAGTGTCAGAGCCAGAAATATTGATCTATGAGGCTCTATTTCGAACAGGGAAATGCAAATACAATTGAAGTCAAATTACGATCACGGCCACAGATGCACACACCAGCAGCCTCATTTCTCTCCACAGATCTGTGGAAGATTGGAGGTATGCCTGCCTTGGTTGGGCAGCCTGGAGATCTGTTTCTTAACAATTCATGGAGAAGAAAGAATGTGGCTTTTACTGACTTTCATTTGTTTGAGGTTTCATATTTCAGGCCAAGCCATTTCTCATATAGAACATTAAACTGCTATCCAAACTCTTTGTACACTTAGGAGCCACTTCCACATTATTTGGCACTTACTTCTCTGCAGTTTCCTATATTATTATTTGATTACTTGGTGCATGAAAATCTGGCCTCCTCATTAAGAGGATGAACACCTTAAAGGCAAGTAAACTGACTTACACTTCATTAGGTTCCCCCATAACACCTACACACTGCTGACCACAAAATGAGTAAATAAAAACTGTATATATTTGTCATGTAAAACATGATGTTTTGAAATATGTATACCTTGTGGAATGGTTCAGTTGAGCTAACTAACATATGCTTTACATATCACTGTTTGTGGTGAGAAACCCATCTGGTTTTTTAATGCATTTTATTCCACTGATTGTTAAAGAAATATGTTTAACTGAGGCACATAAAGACTTTGAGGCCACATGCAGTGGCGAACACCTATAATCCCAGCATTTTGAGAAGCTGAGATGGGCAGATCACCTGACATCAGAAGTCTGAGACTAGCCTGGTCAACATGGCAAAACCCTGTCTCTACTAAAAATACAAAAATTAGCCAGGCAAGGTGGCGTGTGTCTGTGGTCTAAGCTACTTGGGAGGCTGAGGCACGAGAATCACTTGAACTTAGGAGGCAGAGGCTGCAGTGAGCCAAGAT
>NW_012103488.1:663766-665661 GCF_000951045.1 Mandrillus leucophaeus
CCATTCTCCTGCCTCAGCCTCCCGAGTAACTGGGACTACAGGCGCCCACCACCATGCCTGGCTAATGTTTTTGTATTTTTAGTAGAGAGAGGGTTTCACCATGTTAGCCAGGATGGTCTTGATCTCCTGACCTCATGGTCTGCCTGCCTAGGCCTCCCAAAGTGCTGGGATTACAGGCGTGAGCCACCACACCCGACCGGAAGGATCTTAATGTATCAAACTAGTGGAAGTCCCTGACTGAAAGGTAAAGGTGCTCTATTTTTCCACTTTGAGACAGCACACCATTATGATAAGGGCATACCCTTGTGGATCAATGCTTCGTTATAACAAAGTGTCTCTCGTTATTTGGCAAACTTTCAGCTTTATAGGCAGATGACCTTTGGTGGCACTGAAGGCAGAAAAGCAGGCATGTTTGTGTTCCGATTGTTGACCTTCTGTATCAATTCATAAAGCCTCATGGCTGTAGAATTCTGGACAAGCTAGCCTTGAGTTACCAATTCTTCACTTGTGAATAATGATCAACTTGTTGGACATTTTCTTCTAGTCTCTCCTAGTACAGGCGACTGCGACCCCCATCTCATAATCATAACCACTTCCAGAAGAGGAGCACTTTGGTTCTTTCTTACATCCTAATAGACTAGGGAGGGGGATGAAAGACCTACACAACATTCCCTTTTCCCCAATTATTTCTTCTTATGATAAAATACATACAACGTAAAATTTACTATCTCAACATTTTTAAGGGTACAATTCAGTGGTATTAAGTAAATTCATATTGCTGTGCAACTATCACCACCAGTAAGCTCCAGAACTCTTCATCTGGCAAAAGAGAAACTCTATAGCCCTTAAACACTAACTCCCCATTCCCATTCCCATTCCCCTTCCTCATCCTCTGGTAACCACCTTTCTACTTAAGGTCTCTATGATTTTGACTACCCTAAGTACTTCATAAAAGTGAAATCATACAGCATTTATCTTTCCGTGTTCCTTTTTCTCTACCTTTACAAATTCCATGTAATCCACTTCAAACATGGTTTCTCTTATGGAAGAGGTTATTCTTTTGAACTTATTCTTTTTTCTTATCTCCGAGGAAAAAATTTAAATCTTGTGCTACCTCCTTCTACCCTTCATACCATTTATAAGCAACTCATTAAGAAACATTAGGGAAAAAGTTACTGGGGTAATTCTATGACTCTTTCATATAGGTACAAGTTTTGAAGTATAATTAGCCATAATAAAAGCTACAGCTGTCAATGTCTAAAATCTCAGAAATGGCTAAAAGTCCTTTTTGAAATCTCCATAAAAGTTTTAACTCTTTACTCATCTTTAATAAAATTATTGCTCTTCAACAAGGAATGTCTTCTAACTCACTTGTATTGCTTTTTCTTTGAGGCTAATGCTCAGTATTCCAATAATACTGTTTTCCTCTTTATTTCATGGGAAATGTGCAGATTACAACTGTGTTATGGGTTACAGAGGTTTTTGAGGTCTAGAGTCTGGGAACCAAATCACAACATTTAATACTGCTTATCCAGGAAAGTGTTCTAAGCTCTATATCGCTCCTGGGAAATGAACCTGTAGAATATAACCCATTTATAAAATGAAGACTAAGAGTGTATTATATATTCCCCAATAGATAAAAGTTGTTGGCCAAATCTATGCCACAGGACACATACTGAAGAAGAAAAAAAGCTGACAACCACATCACAGCAGCTGCATGTCCTCCTGATCCCCTGGCAGAGTACAGGGCCATCAGAGCTCAAGACCCACTAACAAATATGCTGATCCTACAGATTCTGTAAACACTCTTTGACCTTGAAGACCCATCTCTCTCTTTTTTTTTTTACTTATTTTTTTAAGTTGACAAATACAAATTATATATATTTGTCATGTAC
>NW_012103488.1:665711-670138 GCF_000951045.1 Mandrillus leucophaeus
TCACAATAGCAAAGACTTGGAATCAACCCAAATGTCCATCAGTGATAGACTGGATTAAGAAAATGTGGCACATATACACCATGGAATACTATGCAGTCATAAAAAAGGATGAGTTCATGTCCTTTGTAGGGTCATGGATGCAGCTGGAAACCATCATTCTCAGCAAACTGTCGCAAGAACAGAAAACCAAGTACCGCATGTTCTCACTCATAGGTGGGTATTGAACAATGAGATCACCTGGACACAGGAAGGGGAACATCACACAGCAGGTCCTATTGTGAGGAGGAGGGGGGAGGGATAGCATTAGGAGATATACCTAATGTAAATGACGAGTTAATGGGTGCAGCACACCAACATGGCACATGTATACATATGTAAGAAACCTGCACGTTGTGCACATGTACCCTAGAACTTAAAGTATAATAATAATAATTTAAAAAAAGACTTTGAAAATCAAATGGGAGGGGTTGAGGGGTTTAATCAACACATGTTAATTAACTCATGGGATAAGGCCCTGGCATATAATCACGAGCATTAAAACAATGCCAATTCCACATGCCAATCTCAGCCCAACTTCCTGAGAGGAGTATGATGAAGAATGCAGGCTTGGCACTCTCTAGGAGCCACATCAGAGGGGAGAAACCTTGAATTCTGTGTGTAGGGAAAATAGCTTACCACCTAGAGACTATAAACTCCATGAGGGCAGGAATTATATTTTGTTCCCTTTCCAGCACCTAACATCTAATAGGGGCTCAAAAAATGTGTTGAATGGCTGAAAAACATGAAGCCATTAGTTTCTTGGATTAGTGTTCCCACATCTTCTGTTATTCTTCATTCATTTATAACCAATCCCCTGAAGTTTGGGCGACTACAGAAAACAAACCAACTTGGCACCCAACATAGTACACAAGGAGGTTATGATATTCCTCTTAGGCCTGTCTAGGGGTGCGTATGGGGGTAGGAATGGAGAAGGCTGAGGATTAAGGAGGCAGGTCACTGGCCTGCTGGCTTTGGGTCTCAGGACTTGTCATGGAGGGACAATAGCTGCTGTCAGATTGAGTTCTAGCAACCCCCAGGCAATGGAATGCTGCTTTGCATGGTCCCTGTCTGGTCGGCAGCTTCCTGCCAGGGAAGGCTGCCAAGCAGCTTATGACAGCTGTGCAGTGTACAAGTTTCCGAGGTTCTTTGATGCACTGCCATTTCTGACCTGCCTGTCTGCTGCTCGTGGGAAGTAGCTGGGAAGTTCAAATGCCAAGGGATCCCACTTTCCATTGGTTTTCATTTTTCAGTGGGATGCCTGCCTATCTTGTCCTTTAAGATGAGAGTAGCTGGAAGATGGCCTTTGGCTCTTCTGGTCAATGGAGACCTATCAATTCTGTGTATGAAGGAGATCTACATCTCACTCTGCTCCCAACCACAGTGGGTTTTCAATATGACTGCTTGACCATATTTGTTTCCTAGCATCTTATCATAGTAATTGACATTTGACACAAACTACCACTAGGAGAAACTACCTGCCTGAATCATTAAAAAAAAAAATTAAAGATAGCATTTTAACCATTTACTTCATTTGAAAAAAAGTTTCAAAATCTTAATGATTACTATTTGGAATGTTGATACCTTAGGGGATTTTAAGAAGGAAGCACCTTTTTATATTCTCTTAAAGAAGTGACTTTTACTTAAAGTCACTGAAAAGTGAACTCAATTTTCCATCAGGAATGCATAAATCTTAACTTAGATCCTTCTCTCTAGTCAAAGATAAAAAGTTAAAAGTGAAATTTCAGGCATTACCTTTCAGCATCATTCGTCCAGTGGATCCTCCAAAAGTACTGAGAAGGCCACTTCTTGCTCCCAAAGATGTGGTTGCTTCTAGGAGAGAACCGGTGATGTACTGCGATATTGAAGTCCTTTGGAGGGTGGCGCGATACTCATATACAGTGTCTCGGACACATTGCTTTAAGCATGGACCAACACTTATTCTTCCATGGGCTGTCTCGGAGGCTGGGAGCTTGGTGAAGAAATGGAGTAGAGATCCAACTGTATTTTCTGTTTCTTCTCCTCTTCTCACTGCATTGTAGATCTGTGAATAGCACAAAGTACAGGAAGTATTAATCTAGTTTCTTAGGAAAGCAAATTAACTTGTTGACAAAATGCCAAGATGACTTATTAAGAAAGAAGGCTCAGATGCTCCAAGTGCAAACACTCTGAGCACTGGGCTCATTCATTAACCTGAACATTCTACAGACACCATCTATTTGGAAAAGCTCTGTGTAGTTATAAAAGAGGTCATTCAAACAACTCTGCTATCAAACAGAGAACTTACAAGTCATACCAACCAAAAATACATTCAGCTCAAATTTCTCCTCCTCAGCAGAGCAAAGCTCTTCTGCAGAGAGATGAGGGCAAACCTTTCCTTCTTGTTTTCCTGGACACTCCTGAATGACTGTCCCGGGTCTGTCTCCCTCCACGGAGTGTTTCAGCCTGACTTTTATGGGAAATCTTTTCTCCATGCTTAAACTGAAGTGAGGATGAGAGGGTTATGGGGAAAGAGAACTTCCCTATTTCCCCCTTGGGCATAACCCTTCAAACTGTCAGCTGAGATCGAAGTATTTGAATCATTTTTTCTCTTCCTCCTCCCCCACCTCCCATATCCAATGTTGACAGATCCTGCTCACTCTTTTTGCCCCATCTATGTCACTGTCACTATCCTGGTTTCTTCTCCCTTTATCACCTGAATTCACCAAGCATTGTCTCAACAAGATTGCACTGTTAGGACAGGTTCCTAACCATGCCTCCAATCTATTTCAATGCAGTCATTCAATGTGCATGTGTATAGACCCTGCTCTGTGCAAGGTACTGTGTCAGAAGATGTGGGGAAAGTGCAAGGGGCAGCACACACCTCCTGTGCTGCTGCAGGATTTCACAATCTTCGATGAGGCCTGAAAATTATAAGGTTTGACGTTATTGAAGGGAGGACTTGGAATTTGTCAAGCATTCTGAGAAGCCAGAGACTTCTGGATAGTGTGTAAACAAACAGGGGAGACACATAACATGCAGTGAGGTAATCCAGTTCTCTGATGGGGGACTAAGGTTGTATACATTGTGCTGTCTCTATCGTGTCACCTTGAGCACCTTGCCTTGGCTGACTTGTCATTCATTCATCAAACCAACAAATAGTTACTGCTTATATACCAGAAACTGTGACAGGGCTGGATAAATAAAATAGTTCCTCTCCTCAGAGTCCACAGTCTAGTAAAGGAGACACAAAGAAAAGCCACGAGCTTAGAGTAGGGTGGAAATGAAGGTCACCTCCTTCGGTGACATTGACGAATGGCCAGGGAGTAGAAGACTCTCACTGCCCTGCGGGCCATGCATGTGCCCCCATAATGTTGCAACCTCCAAATCTCACTCAAGAGGGCCTCTCTTGAGCTGTGCTAGGTCCTTGTGATACCCCAGAATGCACTGAGTTCTATGATATTCAAACTGTGTAGACCCTAACTAGATTTTGTCTGTCTTCCTCTGTCTAGTGGTATATATTTGCCACTTGAAGGCACAGTGTGATTCTTACCTTTAATTCTCTGTCATTAAATTTCTAGTGGCCAGCATGGCCATGGAGATGGTGTGCTGGGACAGAAAGAGCCCAGGTTTGGGGTCAGGTACATGAGGTTGTACACCTGACTCTACCTTCACCAGATAGCGAACTGGTCGTAAGTGTGAACAAGCTGAATTGAATGTTTCAAGACAGCTCCCTCCTCTGTAAAATGGGGATAATAACACTCTTCTTAGGGAGCCTGTGAGATTCACCAAGATAAAGATGTAATATACTCAGCCTAGTGTCTAGAAATGATGGTTTTTACTGTTGAGCAAGTCTATAAAAGAGAATACACTCTTTTACCCTCAGTGAAAAATAGGTGGTTGCATAACTATAGACCACAATCTATGAAATGCAATGTGATTGGAGTTATGCCCTTGCTCTTCTGTGTTTCTGGGCAATATTATGCTAATCTTATTTGGGTGTACTGTGAGGACAAGTGCGGGTAGAGAGCTGCAGATCTCAAGACGCAGTTTTATTCTCTTGGCTCCAAATCATACAGGCTGTCTCCAACACAGTAAGTCCCATGCAAGTCCTTCAGAAGTAACTGCTCCAGTTGTGTAAGGAAAAGAACTGACTGGCAGCTTGATGGCTAAAGAAGGCTTAATAGGGAAGGCAGGGTTTCACTTGTGCCTTGGAAAGCAGGCATGTCTCTAACCGGAGCAGCTGGGGAGACAACTCACCACGCAAGCAATAAGGACAGCCAGTGGAGTAGAGTGTTTAGAGCAGGGAGTGAGTGTAGGAAACAACTGGGGAATGAGAAAGGCCAGGGAACAACTGGGGAATGAGAAAGGTCAGTTGGCCTGATAAACGAGACCTGGATTGTTAAAGCAAA
>NW_012103488.1:670188-670851 GCF_000951045.1 Mandrillus leucophaeus
GCAAAGAAACTAAAAACCTTGAAAAAAGAATGGATGAATGGATAACTAGAATAATCAATGCAGAAAAGATCTTAAAAGAACTGATAGAGATGAAAACCATAACAATAGAACTCCGTGACAAATGCCCAAGCTTCAGTAACCGACTCAATCAACTGGAAGAAAGAGTATCAGCGATTGAAGATCAAATTAATGAAAAAAAGCAAGAAGTGTAGAGAAAAAAGAGTAAAAAGAAATGAACAAAGCCTGCAAGAAATATGGGATTATGTGAAATCTACGTCTCATTGGTGTGACTGAAGGTGATGGGGAAAATGGAACCCAGTTGGAAAACAGTCTGCAGGATATCATCCAGGAGAACTTCCCCAACCTAGTAAGGCAGGCCAACATTCAAATTCAGGAAATACAGAGAAGGCCACAAAGATACTCCTCGAGAAGAGCAACTCCAAGACACATAATAGTCAGATTCACCAAAGTAGAAATGAAGGAAAAAATGTTAAGGGAAACCAGAGAGAAAGGTCGGGTTACACACAAAGGGAAACCCATCAGACTAACAACAGATCTCTCAGCAGAAACTCTCCAAGCCAGAATAGAGTGGGGGCCAATATTCAACATTCTTAAAGAAAAGAATTTTCAACCCAGAATTTCATATCCAGCCAAACTAAGTTT
>NW_012103488.1:670901-682054 GCF_000951045.1 Mandrillus leucophaeus
TTTGTTTTCAGCAAAGGAATGATGCTAAAACGGTTTTGTCTTAAAAAGATTACTAAGCTGGCAATTCCTAGTTCCTGATAGGTTGGCCTACTTTCTTTACTTGCCAAGCTGCTTTGCTGGCTCATTGTGCATTCGCTCACTACCATGTGCATTCCAGTCTCCACATCAGGCCTCCATAGATTCCCAATGACTCATTCAGTCTTTTATCCAGCTTTTCCAAGGTGTTTTCCTCAAAGCATTCTATATACAAGGGATTGTATGACCTAAGGACTCCTTAATCATGAAAGTTTAAAAAAATCTCAGTAAATCTCTTCTCCTTTTGGAGATTTACATTGCATAATAGAATATTAAAGACAATTAGAAGGGTCAGAGTAAAGAAATTATTTTCATTTGCTTAACTGAGTATTTCCCATGTTATTTGATCATTTTTTAAAAGAACACAGCCTGTAGATGTAGTGCTGTGGCAAATAATTAATTTGCTTTAATCTAATAGCCTTTTCTTATTCCCATTTCTTTGACCTCTGCAGAATCTCTGAAATAGGCAATCATCCATCCTTCTCAAAGTCTTTCATCTCTTGTCATCTCACTGTTCCATCTCTGCCTTATTCTGTGTCTCCCCTTCCACCTCGGGCCTTCAGGACAGTTATAATGCAATAGAAAGGTGCCAACAAGTGCCTAATGTAGGGAGGTCACAAATCAATTGACCATGGGCCAGATTCAGGCAACAGATCTGTTTCATCTGACATACACTGTTTACATTCAGAAAAGTTTTACATATACATCTGAAGTTCCAGCATCTCCTGAACAATGAAACAATCTGGTAACACTGAGCATTCCTACGTGGTATCAAATGGCTAGATCTTCTACTGTTAGATGGGGCATGAGTTCTCTACTGGATGCCAGTGTCCACCATTCTTTAGTGATCACACCTGGCCAATATCTGGTCACCATTAGTGTATGTGTGTATATGTGTTTGTTACCCTGTCTTAATAAAATACAGATATGGATGTAGATATTTACAACAAACATGTACTGAGCTCCTCCAGTGTGTCCTCTGTGTGCTCTTGCCTGTGCTAGTTGCTGAGGATAGAGAGAAAGCCATAGTCTCTGATATCAAAAGGTATTGTAAATCACCTCCGAGAAGCTATTAATAAACATATATAAATGCTATGTATATAGTAAGTAATATTTCAACATTGTTTTCAGCCACATGTTTCCAAGCCCCCAAACTTGTCTGAAGAAATAAAAGATTGGCCAGGCGCAGTGACTTAAGCCTGTAATCCCAGCACTTTGGGAGGCCGAGACGGGCGGATCACGAGGTCGGGAGATCGAGACCATCCTGGCCAACACGGTGAAACCCCGTCTCTACTAAAAAAAAATACAAAAAACTAGCCGGGCGAGGTGGTGGGCACCTGTAGTCCCAGCTACTTGGGAGGCTGAGGCAGGAGAATGGCGTAAACCCGGGGGGCGGAGCTTGCAGTGAGCTGAGATCCGGCCACTGCACTCCAGCCTGGGCGACAGAGCGAGACTCCATCTCAAAAAAAAAAAAAAAGAAATAAAAGATGAAGTGCTCTACGAATGAAGCTCTGAACTGCCGTTACCATTGCCAATACCCTCACCACAAAGAACCAGAAAGAGATCAAAAGTTACTACCAAGATCTGGAATAATGCATCCCGGTCACACCAATCCTGGATGAGAAAAACTCAAGGTGCTTTGTGGGAAAAATGCTGAAGTGTCAACAAAGTGGTGGTATATGGCAATGTTCAGGGAACCTGTCAAAATCAAGTTATTGACCAGGCACAGTGGCTCACACCTGTAATCTTAGCACATTGGGAAGACGAGTTGGGTGGATCACGAGGTCAGAAGATCAAGACCAGCCTGACCAACATGATGAAACCCCGTCTCTACTAAAAATACAAAAATTAGCTGGGTGTGGTGGCATGTGCCTGTAATCCCAGTTACTCAGGAGGCCGAGGCATGAGAATCGCTTGAACCCAGGAGGCGAAGGTTGCAGTGAGCCGAGATTGCACCACTGCACTCCAGCCTGGCGACAGAGTGAGACTCAATCCAAAAAAAAAAAAAAAAAAAAAAAAAATCAAGGTATTATCTCTTCCTAGATCACTCACTTATAAAAAAGAAGAAATCATGGAAAAGCCCACACATAGCGTATGAAGAAGAGACAGTAGAGAACAGTCATTACAAGTATGGCTCTGGAGCATTGGTTTGAATTCCAGCGCCCATGCTTCCCAGCTGTGTGACCTTGGGTAAGTTGTTTTGCCATTCTGTGCCTCAGTTTCCTTTTCTCCAATATAGGATATAATAGTATCTGCTTCACAAGGTTGTGGCTAGAATTACAAGCTTTGATAAATGTAGTATGATTAGAACAGCATCTGGCACTTAGTAAATGCTCAACAAATACTAGTTTATATGATTGATGACAGTGAGGATGAGGAGGATTGTGGCAGGCTACAAAAATGGCCACGAATTATTTCCTTCACTGACACTGGGCTGGAACTGTGATTTCCTGAACTAATGGAAATTTAGCAAACATGATGCAAGCAGTCTTGAAAAATACCTGTACATTGGAGCTTGCTCTCTCTTGTTGCTTTTGGGCACTCTGCAACAACTGCCATGTGAAGAAGCCTGAACTAGATTGCGGGAGAATGAAAGACCATGGCCCAGTCACCCCTGTCACCTTGGCTGATAACTTGCCAACAGCCAGACACATAGTGAAACCATCCTAGATCTTAGATCATCCACTTGCCAGTCCAACTGCTGCCACAGATGCATGAGAAAGCTCAGCAGAGATCAGTTGATCCAGACTAGAACTACCCAACCAATTTACAGAATCATGGACTAAATAAATGATTGTTGTGAAAAGTTAGTAGGTTTTGGGAGTGCTTTGCCACACAGCAGAAGTTAACTGACACAATGATGATGTGTTTGGAACCATAATAAGAATTTTAATTACATAACAATTGAATCCACACACTAATCTATAAAGTTGATTCATTTTGTAGATGGGAAAGTAAGCCTAGAGAAGTAGAGAAATACAGTCAGCCTTACATACCTAGTAAGAGGCTATGCCAGGATAGAAACCCAGATTTCTCTAACTCTGTGGTCCAGCTTTATCCATTGCACTATCCATTGTCACACTCAAAGCCCAACAGTGGGATAAAGATCACACTGTTAGGGGTGATCTTGGCAAGAGGTTTAGGTGATGTTTACAATGCTGTTGTTATTGTTTTTATTCATGATAATTCCTTTCATGGTCACTCTCAATTACTTTTGAAAATAGTCAAGTTAAGTCTAATGAATAACCAAATATGCTTCCTTTATGTGGAGATTTATAGTTTTAAATTATACAGTCACAAATGAGAGAAACTCAAGGTTAATATGGTGATGGAAAGTGCTGAAAACTAGACAGACTAGTGCCCTACATAGGCCAATATCTTTTTTGAAACAAAATCCAACACATCACAACATGGCATCCACACTTGCTAGACAGCTATGTGAGCATTCATTTATTCAACAAGTGATTTATATTTACTGAGCACATACATTGTGCTAAGTCCAACTGCTGGTGTTCTACCAGTGAGCAAGATAAGCTTCATTTTCATGGGAAAGGCAGACAATAAACAAGTGACCAAATAAATTAGTAAAAAATTGTAGGCTATTACATACTGTCAAGATATATTTCTACAGGACTTTCTGAAGTCATTGGGAGGAAAGGAAAGGAGTCAAAATTTTTATATTTGGTCATTGCCAAGTTTTTAGAGATTTAGGCTTTATATAGAGAGCTATATAGATCATTGTTGCAAACTGTTAATGGATCCTTTCCATGGGATTATGCTCCTCCCATTATGGTAGGTGCTATGGCCTGGAGTGGTTTGGGCAAAATGATTTGACATGATAAAGTGACTTAGAGAAAAGCAAGCAATGCTTAGATAACACTTGCATAAACACTTAAAAAGGCATTTGCAGTTCCTCGTGACTCATGAAAGAGGGATGCCAGTACTGGGATGTGGAGTTTAGTTCCAAAACAAAAGAAAACAAGCATACTGAGGCTGAAGAGAGTTGGGGTAATTCAGATGGAGACAAAGGCAAAGACTTGCATGCACTAAAAGGCGTGAAGCAACCAGACACACCACATCCACAGCACTCACCCAGAAGGAAAGCTCCTTGCAATAGCCAGAGCTTTTTCTTGACTTGACTTCTACTAAAGTCAAAAAGGGTATTGTCAAGGGGAGTCATTTTGTACTTGCTCTGTTTCAGAAGCTATCTTTTTGAGATCACTTATGAAAAATCATGAGGTTCTAAGATCTGATGGCATATCTTCTGAAATCTTTCAACAGGAAGAAAGTGTGTTACTTAGAGGTCCATTGACTCAATAATAATAATAATAATAATAATAATAATAATAATCATAATAGCATCATTTGTTGAATGCTTAAAATGAACTAGGCCCTGAGTAGTGGGACATGATTTCAATTAAACCACAGAACAGCTCTATGGAGAGGTTCTACTGTTATCAGCATTTAAAAATAAGGCACTAATGTGCACACAGCTAGGACTTAACATCAAGACTCTCCATCTCTAAGCCAGTGCTGTTAACTACCAAACCAAACAGAGAATCCTAATACAGATGTCAAAGGAAGCACTTTCAAGAGAGGGGTAATTGTAGTCACAATCCCTCCATCACTTTTTGTTTGTTTGTTGTCTGTTCCTTCCACTAGAATTTCAGCTTCATGAGATTTTCTTTTTTTCACTGCTGTATCTGCAGGGTCTAGAACAGTGTTTGGCATTATAAGTTCTCAACGAACAGTTCTTGAGTGAATAAATGAATTTCTCAATTCTATGTCTTCACCAAAAACTTGGCTAGAATTCTCTGTTTTTTTGGCCCTGAATATATTGGATTCATTTGAACGACAGGCGAATTGTATTGTCACCTGTATTTGCTGAAAACTAGATAACATAAATCATACAAAATGGCATAAAATCTTTACAAAGTATTCAGAATAGCTGTAGCCAAATGAGGATTTAATTTCGACTAACCAAACTTGGCCATTTCTGAGAAATTCACCAATAGTTTAACAATATTCCATTATCATTTGCTGATTGGCTTAGAGTCAAAGGACTTAATCTGATCTATTCTCCCTACTAATTTTTCATGAAATTGATCATTTGAAAGGATCATGGGGTTTAAAAGAAACCAAGATATGGATTCATGTATTGACTCTGCTCAATCAATTTAAATAAACATTGAGTGCAGTTACATCGACTATGGTGGATGCTGGAGAACAATGATTTTAGAAAGAAAAAAGACAGACTGCCCTGGAGAGACCCACAGTCTGTACTGTGTAATTGTATAATACTGGGCAAATAACTGAAACCCTCTTCCTCATAACCCACCCTTTGCCCCAGTTTTCTTATCTTTATCATGAAGAGGCTGGCCAGTTATTATCTCCAAGGTCCCTTTCAGTGTTACTGTTCTATAATCCATACTTCCTTGCTCTTTCTTTCCTTCTTTCTCTCTCTCTCTCTCTCTTTCCTTCTTTCTTTCTTTTTCTGAGACAAGGTCTCACTCTGTTGCCCAGGCTGGAGTGCAGTGGCAGAATCACAGCTCACTGCAGCCTTCACCTCTTGGGCTCAAGTGATCTTCCCACCTCAGCCTCCTGAGTAGCTGGGACTACAGGCACCACTACTATGCCAGGCTAATTTTATATTATTTGTAGAGATGGGGTCTTACTATGTTGCCCATGCTGGTCTCAAACTCCTGAGCTCAAGCAGCCTCCCACCTCCAGCCTCCCAAAGTGCTGGAATTTTACCCTCCATCATACCCAGTCCCTTCTTAAGTGGCAGATGGAGGGTATAATTAAGCTTAATTTTGATGATTATTTTGATGATCATTATTCTCTAATACATTAGCTTCTCCTGTTCCCTCTCTCTTATTACTATTCTCCTTCAGTATCAGCGGCCATTTCTCAATAGTGACTATATATGTGCTTCTAAAAGGACCCTTATCTTCCTCATAATGTGGTTCTTAAAGTGCCCTGAGCTAGAAAAACAATGACATTTATTTTAACGGTGTCACCTGTGAGTTAATAGGCGGTAACAATGCCTCTCACGGCACAAAGTGTAAGAGCTCTGCACTATGCTTTGGAAACCCCTTTACTAGTCTCATGAGCCTCTTTTCTAACTTTGGAATCTACAAGCAGTGTTCTAAAAGGTTGAATATAGTAGAAGTTTCATGTCTGATGGGTGTCTGTAGGTAAACAAAATGCAATGATATAAGAACTGTCGAATTTCCTGAAGAGTCAACAAAAACAGTGAGGCTGTCGGAGGGGGTAGTTGGAGCGGCTTGGAGACTTAAATGGCAGGGATGGGGAGGAGAATTTTGGTAGCAGGCTGTCGTTTCCTCTGCTCATGATTCCACATTCCATTCAAATGCCTGTGCAGAGAATTCCATTCTACTGAGAGTATTCACACCATGCATGAGCGAGACACTGACACAGAACCCCAGAAAGTCAAAAATAAAAGCTTTGCGAAAACCAGGCCAATTAACCAGAACTGTGCCAGAGGTTTCTATGGGAAGTAAGCCGAACCTTTGCCACTTCAGGGGAACATCTCAGGAGTTAGAGGAAGCCCCAGGACATTTGAAAATTTGTGAATTTCACAGCTGCAAATGCCTTTCCATACAACTTCTTCCAATCCATATCTCTTTTATTAAAATTTTCCCTCCTCCATGTGGCATTCCCTGGGTTCCAGCAAGAAATAATCATTTTCTTTTTGGTGATCCAATGACACCTTAAGCAAAGCTCTAGTGGTACTTTCTGTGAAGTACAGAAATCACTGTTTACTCTCCTATTATGTCCCCACCAGGACAGGGACCAAGCTTTAATAAACATTTTGTCCCCAGCACAGGGTGCTGCTTAGCACGCCGCAAGCAATGAAGAAAGGGCACAGTGGAGAAATAATAGAAGACTTAGAGCTATGTTCCTCAAAGTGTGGTCCCCAGACCAGCATCATCCTCCTCACCCAGGAATTTGTCAGAACTGCAAATTGTTGGGCTCCATCACAGGCCTACCGAACCAAAAACTCTGGGCTGGGACCCAGCAATCTGCGTTTTAGCAAGCCCTTCAGGTGATTTTGATTCCTGCTAGAGTTTGAAAACCTGTATCCTAGACTTTAAGGAGAAAATGTTACCTTTCATCTCCGACTGTACCATCCATCTGACAAGCACTTACGTCCCTATCATCTCCCTTCTAGAATGGAAGCTACTGAGGGCACAGCCTAGGGCCTATTCATCTCTATACACCTCAAGGACCCTAGTTCAGAATCCAGTACGGGGCAAAAGTCAACAAATGCTAGCTGGATGAAGGAGCATCTCTGCAGAAATTCCCCATGGCTGTAAATGGAACAGGCCTTTCTGTAAGTGATGCTTCCAGCTTAATATTTCCAAAGATGAATCACATCGGAGATACTAATTCTAATGGTAATTACCATATGGATGAATCATATCATAATGAGAAATCCTGGCTGCCAAGGGAGCCTCTCGAAAAGAAAAAATCAAATCAGGACAAATGGATTATGTTGTTAGGATTGTGATGTCAGGCCATGAATTAGGCCTACAGAAGGGACTTAATGGCCTGAACTACCAGGCTCCTTGCAGCTCTAAGGAGCAATGGGTCAATTAATGAATCACATGGGGACAAATTCCCTGAAAGACAAAACCAAATTTTCACAAATCCCGTAGACTGTGATCCCTGGCTCAGAGGATCAAGGGTAATGTTCTCACTAAGCTGTGCATGTGTGAAGCTGAAAGGGACGGAAAGTTCCTGACGTCTTGTGGCTCCAGGCTTCTGCATGTCCCCAACAGGTGGAGGGGACCAATGCCAACCTATAGGACCAGGCTTTTTGCTTCCTGTGCCCCAAGCCTTCACTGGCTGAACTCCTGCTCATCTTTTCCTGGTTTCCAGCCTTCCTCTCTCTGCCCAGCTGGAAATGTCCAGTGTGGCCTCTATCTTCACGGCTCCCCAGGCCCCTTTCTGCCTTGGTCATTGCTTCTGGACCAGCACTGCATCTCCCTTCTCTTAACTTCCTGTCTGCCTAAAGATGGCCTGAGGCTGAGGCTGACCTCCCAGAACATATTGCTCTGACAACCAGAAATGGGATAGCAGAGATGGGACAGCAGAGATGCCATCTCTAATGAGATGCCTTAGGGTAGAGTGGAAAGAGTATGGTCTTTGTGTCACACTGATCATGTTGTACTTAGTGCCACCATCCAGTAGCATGGGGGAAGTAACTAGTGTTTCTTTAATGGAGATATAATAGCGTTGTTATAAACAAGAATTCAAAGGGATAAGAAATCTGTGAGTTCTGTTTCTAGTTTCACCAGCCCTGAATACCCAAATGGTCATAATAGCATTAATACCTGAATCTTTAGATCTCCAAGGCCATGCCTGCTGGCCTGAGGACCTCAGGTAACTTCCTACCCCCAAAAGCCACCACCAGCCACCTTCACCCCTCCTAACTATTTGCTAGCATTCTGAAGGTGATGGAGCCCCTCCTATGCCCAGGAATAAGTTCGCTTCTGTTCTTCCACTCAGCTCTCCTTGTTGAAGTACCTGGACTAGGCTCTGTGGCTGGCCAGGCCCTGCCCTCCTGGGCTGAGACTGGAGGTGGAGAGAACAACCCTCTCCTAGTCTCCTGAATGTGAACTTATGTGTAGACATCTAAGTGTTTTCTGGTGCACAGCTCCATAAACAGCCCAACTCTGGATTCCATTCTGGGGTAGTGAGCCCACTATGCTATAATAAATGCGAAGCCTCAGCACAGCGCTTGGCATGTATGTGGCATTTAACAAAAGTGAGGTTGTCAATCCTCTTGGTCAATATCAGAGTTACAGTGCAGATCCTCTCTCTCATCCCAGGTTTATTCCTTTCACTCACTTCTCTGCTCTCTTCTGTCTCTCTTCTGTCTCTCTAGGTTGCTCCAGGAGCTTTCTTCAATTTCCTCTTGGTCCCCATGGTTTCTTCATTATTAAAATTTCTGAGCCCTCACCACTTGCATATTCCCCATGTTGCTTTCTTTTGAATCTCGTCCTGTTGTTTCTTGCTCTGTCCTGATCTTCCTACCTTCCTCACCACCCCTCTGTCTCTTCCCTTTATTCCCAATGTCCATCTTTCTCCTGCATCCTTCATTTCTTTCCACTGCCTTTTGATCTTGATCCTTTGAGCATCACTTCCATGGGCAAAGGGAGGGGATGAGAATGAGGACAGAGTGTGAATTAGTAGGGTCTGCAAGCAGAGATCCTCCTCTAATTATTAGCAGACAGTTATTTATCCTTATTGAATGCATTGTATTTCTTCTACTGGAAAACTTCAGTGATTTAATTTTTAAAGGTTTCTCTTCCAAGGGGACCCAAGTGAATGACCACCAGAGAGGAGTTAGGGACATTCCTCTCCAAATCCCCCAAGGATCACGAACTCAGTAGTTGAGCCAATGTGGACTTACTCTCAGAGACAGGACCCAACATAAGTTGGCTTCTGGTCCTGATTAATTGAGCAGCTGCAGAGCCTCATGCCTACCAATAAGACTGAAAGCTGTTTAAGACAAGCAGTACAGACCTTCAAGTTTCATCCAAGGGTAGAGCCATACTCAACAACCTGTTAGTGAACACACCTGAGGCAGAGCAAATGAAATAGGTAGTGGTGGGTGAATACAGATCACCAGATTCCCAGGAGCTAGAGTTGTCATCAAGTTTAGGCAGGTCAGGAGGACATGAAGCCTGAAAGAAGAATTGTTGAGTCTCCCAGACAGGATGGAGGAGTTGAGTAAGAGTAGATAATAGTAGGAAAGCCCAGCCTAGTGGGGAAAATCCTGGGCCCTACACCCAGGGAAAGGCCAGCCCTGGGAGGCCCTAAGCAACAGCTAGGCCCCACACTGGGGTGCCTATCCAGAGGAATCCTCTGAGAAGCTTGGACTGGCATTCAATGCAGACACAAAGTAGCTGCACTTTAATTTCTGAAAGATAAGCCATCTATGCCTAAGAATATATTCCTTGTTTGGACTTTGTTCATTCATTCATTCAGTCAACAAATATTTACCGAATGTCTATTTTGTGCAAAATAGGTTGCCAGTAGCCAGAGATAAAATAATGAATAAAACAGCTTGTCATCTTTAAGAAAGTTACTGAGCATCAGGAAAGGTAAGCAAGATAATGGGCAATGTTATTACAGCATAAAATTCTACAGTGGTGTGGGCATACAGTGTTTCAGATACACAGAGGAGGGTCTTAGGAGGCCATGGAAAGTTCTTCTAGGAGGTAACATGTAAGACACAACCTAAAGACAGTAAGAGTCAGCTAGGGCAAGGTTGAGGAAGGGTAAGAGAGGGGGAAATGTTCTAAGCAAAGGGAACAGTGTGTGCAAAACAGTTTCCATATAGGTGAAGCTAAGAGATTGAGCAGTGAGTTTGGGGAGATAAACAGGAACCTTTTGAGTCCTTATAAGTAGATGCAATTCTAGGCCAGAACCATTTCTGTTCACAAACATTTCCTAAGCAAACTACCTATGCAAGCTGTATGGACATGCATACAAGCTGGAGGGTTGTATCTCCTATGCCTGAGGACGTCCATTGCCTTCCAGAGGTATTGTGCTAAGTATTGAAGCTATAACCTCAAACAAGACACAGCCTCTTCTCTTAAGACACCAATGGAACCAAGATGATGACTTCTAAGATTTCTTATAGCTTGGTAGTTTCCTTTTATTAACAAAAACCAATGAGAAAGGACAAAGTACACATTACCTACCAGCCTGGAATAGGAGAGAGAACATCTACTTCATTTGTACTCACAAGGTAAGTAACAACTTTCAGAAGCATCCCACAGGGTAGGTGAGGACTTAGGACTTATGCTGTCTAGTTGGAGGTATAGATCTGAAAAGAGATGGAACATCTTATAGGAAATGTCACCTTTCTCTCCACTTTTGTAAGATAGCACTGGAAAGGTAAGCCTTCAAAGAGGTTACAAAAAAATGGACAGGTCATGGCATTAAAATTGCACTCAAGTTCATGAGGATGACTCAGGGACTTTCAATCTATCCCCAGATAGACTACCTCTGTCCTGTTATAGAGACTCTCAGCTATGTGT
>NW_012103488.1:682104-714234 GCF_000951045.1 Mandrillus leucophaeus
TCCAAATCCCCCAAGGATCACGAACTCAGTAGTTGAGCCAATGTGGACTTACTCTCAGAGACAGGACCCAACATAAGTTGGCTTCTGGTCCTGATTAATTGAGCAGCTGCAGAGCCTCACGCCTACCAATAAGACTGAAAGCTGTTTAAGACAAGCAGTACAGACCTTCAAGTTTCATCCAAGGGTAGAGCCATACTCAACAACCTGTTAGTGAACACACCTGAGGCAGAGCAAATGAAATAGGTAGTGGTGGGTGAATACAGATCACCAGATTCCCAGGAGCTAGAGTTGTCATCAAGTTTAGGCAGGTCAGGAGGACATGAAGCCTGAAAGAAGAATTGTTGAGTCTCCCAGACAGGATGGAGGAGTTGAGTAAGAGTAGATAATAGTAGGAAAGCCCAGCCTAGTGGGGAAAATCCTGGGCCCTACACCCAGGGAAAGGCCAGCCCTGGGAGGCCCTAAGCAACAGCTAGGCCCCACACTGGGGTGCCTATCCAGAGGAATCCTCTGAGAAGCTTGGACTGGCATTCAATGCAGACACAAAGTAGCTGCACTTTAATTTCTGAAAGATAAGCCATCTATGCCTAAGAATATATTCCTTGTTTGGACTTTGTTCATTCATTCATTCAGTCAACAAATATTTACCGAATGTCTATTTTGTGCAAAATAGGTTGCCAGTAGCCAGAGATAAAATAATGAATAAAACAGCTTGTCATCTTTAAGAAAGTTACTGAGCATCAGGAAAGGTAAGCAAGATAATGGGCAATGTTATTACAGCATAAAATTCTACAGTGGTGTGGGCATACAGTGTTTCAGATACACAGAGGAGGGTCTTAGGAGGCCATGGAAAGTTCTTCTAGGAGGTAACATGTAAGACACAACCTAAAGACAGTAAGAGTCAGCTAGGGCAAGGTTGAGGAAGGGTAAGAGAGGGGGAAATGTTCTAAGCAAAGGGAACAGTGTGTGCAAAACAGTTTCCATATAGGTGAAGCTAAGAGATTGAGCAGTGAGTTTGGGGAGATAAACAGGAACCTTTTGAGTCCTTATAAGTAGATGCAATTCTAGGCCAGAACCATTTCTGTTCACAAACATTTCCTAAGCAAACTACCTATGCAAGCTGTATGGACATGCATACAAGCTGGAGGGTTGTATCTCCTATGCCTGAGGACGTCCATTGCCTTCCAGAGGTATTGTGCTAAGTATTGAAGCTATAACCTCAAACAAGACACAGCCTCTTCTCTTAAGACACCAATGGAACCAAGATGATGACTTCTAAGATTTCTTATAGCTTGGTAGTTTCCTTTTATTAACAAAAACCAATGAGAAAGGACAAAGTACACATTACCTACCAGCCTGGAATAGGAGAGAGAACATCTACTTCATTTGTACTCACAAGGTAAGTAACAACTTTCAGAAGCATCCCACAGGGTAGGTGAGGACTTAGGACTTATGCTGTCTAGTTGGAGGTATAGATCTGAAAAGAGATGGAACATCTTATAGGAAATGTCACCTTTCTCTCCACTTTTGTAAGATAGCACTGGAAAGGTAAGCCTTCAAAGAGGTTACAAAAAAATGGACAGGTCATGGCATTAAAATTGCACTCAAGTTCATGAGGATGACTCAGGGACTTTCAATCTATCCCCAGATAGACTACCTCTGTCCTGTTATAGAGACTCTCAGCTATGTGTCTGTAGCAGAGCATATGTATTAGTGCGTTTTCAGGGTGCTAATAAAGACATACCCAACACTGAGCAATTTGCGAAAGAAAGAGGTTTATTGGACTTACAGTTCCACATGACTGGGGAGGCCTCACAATCATGGCGGAAGGCAAGAAGGAGCAAGTCACATCATATATGGATGGCAGCAGGCAAAGAGAGAGCTTGTGCAGAGAAACTCCCATTTTTAAAACCATCAAATCTTATGAGACCCATTCACTCTCATGAGAACAGCAGAAGAAAGACCTGCCCCCATGATTCAGTCATCTCTCACTGGGTCCCTCCCACAACACATGGGAATTATGGGAGCTACAGGATAAGATTTGGGTGGGGACACAGAGCCAAACTGTATCAGCCTACGTTCAGGGCTAGGATTATCCTGAGACGTTGAGCATCTAACACAATATATTTGACTTTCAGGGGGCTCAGGAGTATGGGAAAGTTATCACCTTCCAGCTTACCTGGGCCTACCCTATAGTCAGATAAGAAAGATATGGTCACCCTGAGCTGCATGTCAAAGAACTCCATGGAAATCATTAAAAAAGAAAAAAGAAAAAAATGCTAAATTAATCAAAATTTTAAAACTTAAAAAAACTTAGGTTAAAAACTTAAGTTTAAAAAAACTGTAACTTCTTTTAAAGTTAACAAAACTTTTTAAAAAAATCTTCCAATTTACATTCTAAAAATATGGTTTTAGCACTTACATTTTGTAATTTGAAAAGCTTGTTCTCATGTCTCTACTGAGCTTAAGGTTTTTCTTGGCTATCAAAACAAAGAGGTCTTTTGTTGAAACAATCAGGCGACAGTGTTTTGGTGAAAAGATTATATATAGAATAATGGTATGAAGCTCTATTGTACAAAAAGTAGACTTAAGAGCTTTCCCTGTCTCCAGATACCCTGGACTTCTTGCAATAATTTGAAATAATGTTGTCCTTCACTATGTGGGAGCCCTAAACAATTGGGTGCATTCATTATTTTCTAAGACCTCATAAAGGACACAATGCAGATGTGACTACACATAATTAAAGGCAGTGTCAACAGCAATGTATATATTAACTACAGCTATAACCAACCCACTGGGATCAACTGCTTATGGGTGTTCCAAGGATTTTCTCTCTTTTGTACCCACCATGATCTAGTGATTCATTGTATATTGTATTGTATACAGGTGGAACTCCTGAAATATTCCTTGAACTGATTTTAGCTGGTCTTTGGCATCTGCATATACTGGACATTGCCAGTAATGTCAAAGACAGGGGACAAATGAAATCAGTGCAACAAGTGTTTGGCAAGAATCTGTGGGCTGGGTAGGTTACAGGGAAGGGAAAGGTCATTGAGTCTCACTCCCAGCAGAGCTTGTAGGAGCCAAAGAAGACAGTGAATGTGATGCTGAGCTGGAAGAAAAGGGCTTTTGCTGGGGCCACATCTCTGTTTAAATCACTTCTGTAGCTACTTTGAATAAGGTACCTTTTCAGCAGCAAATGAGGATTCAGCTGGAGGGTTCTGTCACTCATGGCCCAAAAGTCGTGTCACCTTTTATTCACTGGGAAGCTCGTTCCTCACACTCTTCTCAAGATCTTCTGGTCTCATCACAAGAGTCCCAACCTTGCTTAGCCATTCACTTCATGAGAGTGAAAGAGAGAGGAAGGGAGCTCTATTTGTTGTGCTCATGACTGGAGGAGAAAGTCCACATCCAGGGATGAACATATCAGACGACTCAACCTTGCTTATCTATTATTCAGTGGAGATCATGATACACTATAAGACAGGAGGCAGAGGTCCTGGGAGTGGACAGGGAACAGCTGAAAAACAGGCTGTGGGAAGTCAGAGATGTAGGAATAATAGCAGAAGCTCTTTGTCTTTTCTTTTATTGCCCTCTCTCCAAATTGCTCCTTTTCAATTCTTCAACATGAGGCCAGGGAGAAGCAAATGCACTTCTTTTGGAAGGTGAAGGGCATGGCCATTACTGGCTGGGTAAATTTGGGGTTTCGTCAGTTCACCCAACAGGTTTCATCATCAGCTCTTTTATGTTTTACCCTGCAAATTTTCTTAATTTTTTTTTTTTTTTTTGAGACAGAGTCTCACTCTGTAGCCCAGGCTGGAGTGCAGTGGTGCGATCTTGGCTCACGGCAACCTCTGCCTCCCAGGTTTAAGCAATTCTCCTGCCTCAGCCTCCTGAGTAGCTGGGACTACAGGCACCTACCACCACTCCCAGCTAATTTTTGTATTTTTAGTAGATATGGGGTTTCACCATGTTGGCCAGGCTGGTCTTGAACTCCTAACCTCAGGTGATCCACGTGCCTCAGCCTCCCAAAGTGCTGGGATTACAGGCGTGAGCCACCACACCCTGCCATTCCTAAATTCTTAAGGCAGACTTGGCAACCGTTTCCTACCAATGCCATGGATCTTTTCCCCATTTCCAAAATCAGTCAGAGGCCATGCACAGAATGTTAAACATCATTATTATATTCAGACACAAGACACAGAAAACAAGAAAAGCCAAGTTCTATAGATAGAGCAAATAAAAGGATAAACGAGATCTAAATTGTGAGTAGTTAAGGAACTCAGGGGTATCTGTGGCAGGAGAGGAAGGCGATGAGGACAGAATCACAGAAAGACAGAAAGATAGAATTTTGACACAAAGGATGGAGAGAGGAAGGAGCAGGAGGAAGGATCAAGGGCAGCAGGTCGGAGATGAGCAAGTCCCAAAGATGAGTATGTCCCGGAGATGCCCGCTGTTCTCCCCAGTGTCTGTCATCAGACCAGTTATCGCCCTGCATCATGGCCCTATAAAGTGCTTGCTGATTAATCTGTGACTCATTCCTGTTTCATTGAGTGTCTCTCACATGACCAAGGATGGCTGGAAGGCAGGCAGGTAAGAGGGAAACTTAACACGAGGCAGGAAATAATAAGTGAGAAGAGAGAGATTCAGGCAGCTGGGACTCCAGGAGTCAAGAGGAAGCCAGAGGCACTGGGAACAGGCTGACTTCTTTGGGACATGAATGGCTACTGGCACCTAGAATCGTGCAAGAACAACAACAACAAAAAAACATAGGGCATAAGAGGATTAACCTATTGTGAGGTCTAGGGCACAACGCAATAAGAAAAGAACAGCTATACTGTGAACTCTTGATTATTTGGGGGTAATGTGGAGATTATAATAGTAGGAAACGCTACCTACATGGGAGGTGCTATGAGGCTTGGTATAAAAATCCAAGCATAAAAGGAAGTTAGAACAGGGACAGATCTTGGAAAAATCTTCATGAATGAACTGAGCCCTGAGAGGACAAAGCAAACGTGGAAAGGTCAAGGAGAATGTATTCGTGGGGACGAAAAGTTGCTGGCTCTGAAGTGCAGCATTTGGCTTAGAGATCAGACTGTTAGCCTGAAAGCCTGGGTGGACACAGTCTCCAATGTCCCTCCCTCCTCCTCTGCCCCTGCACAGTTATTGTCTGTGCTCATCTGTCTCACTGAGAAGGAAAAGAAAAGCTGGGGAGCCCAATTTGCTCCATTTTGGGGGAAGTGAGGAGATTAGGGGACAATAGACTTTTCCTTCCCCTCTAGAGGTTTACCTTCTAGTCTAGGTTTGATGCCAAATGTTCTGAGCATTTTGGGCTAGTCGCCTTGGGCTGCGACTTCGCAACCATTCAAAGAATGTAAGGTTCTAAGGCAAGTCCTATGGAGGCTTTTCAATTTCCCTAGGTCACTGTGACTTCTCTTTTACTAACTTCTCCCCAGAGCTCAGGTCGTAGTGAGACCCAGGGAACAGACCCAGAGACACTCATTCAGACATGCATATATCTGTGCATTTAGAAAACTGAACTTGGACTTCTTAAGCCTTGCTTTGATTCAATTATCTTCAACGATGCCCATCTGCTGCATTTTGTTTCCTTAGCATGGTCAAGGGAGTTCCTCAGTAACCCCTCACTGTCCACCCTTCTACCCCCTCCTCCATTATTACCCTAGTTGAACACATTGTGACAACTATCCATCCCCTCAACAAGCCCAAGCTTGCCTGCCCACTGCCACTCCCATTCCCACACTGTTGCATTGCTGTTAGAATACTTCCACTCTTTAAGGCAGTCTTAATGTCACTGCTTAACTACTATATGACCTTAGGGCAGTTACTTCTCTGTGCTTCCATTTCAAAATAGTAAAACGGGGATAGCTGTGTGATAACTGAATGAATGAATACATGCAAAGCACTTAGCATAGTGCCTGGCACACAGTAAGTTCTATGAAAGTTCTTGTCTTTCTCTCACCGACGGCTCCCAGCCCATCCACCCTCTGAACACTCAGGTGCTATTTGGAATACAGGTGATAATTAAACATCTCCAACCAGGATTTACTTTATTTTGCCCTCAGTTATTGTCCCCATTTTATTGTCTATTAGTTTTGAAAGGAATGGGTGTACAGTACTGAGTTTCCTCTCTGCTGTTCCTAATTTACTTATTCAGTGTGAAGTCCTCGTGCCGAAAGGAACCCTTGGCTTTTTTTTTCTTTTAAACAGCAGCTTTATTGAGATATAATTCACATTCCATACAATTCACTCATTTAAAGTATACAAGTCAATAGTTTTTAATATAGTTACACCACAATCAATTTTAGGCCCTTTTTTCACCTCCAAGGTAAGTCTCATACCCATTTAAAGTCACTCCCTATTTTCCCATCCTCACTAGCCCTAGGCAACCACCATGAATCTACCTTCTATCGCTATAGATTTGCCTGTTTGGGACATTTCATATAAACTTCTGGCTTTTTGAAGAGGCAAAATTCTTCTTTAACTCAGCATTCATCTGTTTCATCAAAATCCCCAGCCCTAGGACCAGGCACATAGTAGCTAGCCAATAAATGTTCTGTTGAATGAAAACCAAAGCACGGGGTTGATCAAGTTAAATATATTTTTTTCACGTTTCATCTTTAGGACCTTATTGGTCCAAAGCAAGATAGAGAAGTAGGTGAGGAACAAAGGCATTGTGTTTTTCTAAGGTATACAAAAGCTCCATTGAGACTCCTTAAAATGAAATGCTAGTGCAGTGGTTCTCAAACTGGCTGCACCTTAGAGTCACCTGGGGAACAAAAAAATACTGAGGCCTGAGCCCTGCCCCACTGCATACCATATCCAATGTACTGATTTATCTGTTTGGAGCCATGGATTATATCTTTTAAAGTTTCCCCAGTGATTCTATGAGCAGCCAGGGTTCGTTGGGAACTCTTGTTCCAATGGAAACAATCGTTCAAAGCAAGAATAATTTGTTGAATTCCAGCCATGCCCAGAATGATACACAGCCAAAGTTTTCAACTCTGTCTTCAGGGAAATGAACCTCAGAATTTTTAAGAAAGCAATAAAAAACAGAATATTCATTTCAAAAAAATTTTCTTTATAGCCAACATTACTGTTACACTGAGCCATATAAAATTGCTGATACTTGACTGTTTTTGACCTAGAAAAATGAAAATTTCATATCATTCAACCTAACTGAATGCATTTATTTCATGAAATGAGATACATTTAATATTCAATCTGAATCACTATCTTATTAATCACCCATTCACCTTCCTTGTGCTTCATGCATTTTAAAAAAAGAACATTTTAAATTTTATTAAATATATATCTCTAATAGAGGATGGAAAATAAATTAGCCATCAAAGGGGGACAAAAATCATGGAAATTCACAACAGATAAAACAAACACAAACTTTATAGATGACCTCTACATTTTGCCACACATTATTTCTGGAAAGCACGTCATAAAGTAGATTGTCATAAAGCAAGATATATTTTCCCATAGGAAAAATTTCATGATTAGGGATTCTGTTCCTGTCTAGGCCTCACATAAATCAAAGATACGATCAACAACAGGTCATGAAAGCAAAACTGCAACAGCCATAAACCTTTATAAACCTTCCGCAGCACTGCAAACATTTAAAATAATAAACTTATTATTCAAGCACTATAAAATGCCAAAATTATACCCAATCCATTGATCATTATACTGGCATTTAGAAAGGCAACTGAGTACTATCCATCAAAATTCAAAAAGTGTACATTCTTTGATCTACTTCTAGAGATCTTTCCTATAGGAAAACTGGTTTGGTTTCTTTCCTCTCTTCCAGAACCAAGTATAAATGTCTCAGTCTAGACCCACGGCCCTTCACAGTATCACTACTGAGTGGGCAGTGCTTTGCAGGGGCTCTCTAGCCACCCACTCTTCCAATTCCTTATCCAAGACCCCATTCCTTCTACCAGCAAGCTGAGGGCTGCCCTAGGCTCTGAGGACAATCCTGTTCCCTGTCAGGAGGAATTTAAGGAGCTTTAGTTCTCTGATGCAGGCTCCACAATGTCTAGTCAACTGCATTTCTGCTTTCATTCCCATCTCAGGCTGGGAATTTGGCTTCCACCTCCTTTTGTGACCAAAACTGCTGGTGTCTCAGTGCTAATGAGCCTTGTTTCTTGCCAGGCCCTTTCTTCACTCTACCTCTGCCTGCAAGGGGCTGAATTCCTCCCACTGAATCCCACCCTGCAGCTGGAAGGAACCCTGCTTCCTATTGCCGCAATTTTGTCATGCCAGACACCTTTCTGGAAAACAAATGTCTCATGAATGAGTGGATGAATTTCTAGATTTCTACATACTCCATTACTGTGTACAACTGAATACCCACTACCACCTCTTGCTGGGTCTCCCAGAGAGTGGGTATTTGGGATGTATCAGTGCATGATTCTACAGCACTTCTCAACCAGACATTATTTTATCACGACCACCCACACCGGGGACATTTGGCAATGTGTGGAGATATTTTTGGCTGTCACAACTGAGGGCATGCATGCTACAGGCATCTTGTGCGTTGAGGTCAATGATGCTGCTAAACATTGTCCAGTGCACAGGGCTGCTCCCACAACTAGCTGAGGTTGAGAAACACTGTTCCAGAGAAATCAAAAGCACTTTCTGCAGCACTACAAACCAAATCAAGCTGAAAATTACCAACAGAGAAGGATGATGCTTCTGTTTTCAGTAAAACACCCTTTTCCCATTCCAATTTTCAAAATTCATGCTCATTACAGAAAAACTGGAAAATAAAGAAAAGCAAAAGATCACCTGTGATACCACTACCACTGTGTAGTTTTCCATAGTTGTGATGTCATATAACACACAATTTATAATCTTTTTCTACATAATGTATTAACCAAGCTTTTCTCTGTATTACTGCAAAGTTATTTAGACCTCACTTTTAATTCTATGTGAGATTCCTCCTCATGATTTAACAACAGTGTAAATAACCATTCTCTTATTACTGTTAATTTGTTTCCAGGTTTTCACTATTGTAAAGCTGTTATGATACACATATTTGTGCATAAAACTTTTTCTGCGCATGAGGTTATTTCCTTGACAACCCTTAGAAAAGGTCTATCCTTGGCCGGACGTGGTGGCTCATGCCTGTAATCCCAGCACTTTGGGAGGCTGAGGCAGGTGGATCACGAGGTCAGGAGATCGAGACCATCCTGGCCAACTTGGTGAAACCCCGTCTCTACTGAAAATACAAGAAATTCGGCCGCGTGCCTGTAGTCCCAGCTACTCAGAAGGCTGAGGCAGGAGAACGCCGTGAACTCAGGAAGCGGAGCTTGCAGTGAGCCGAGATTGCACCACTGCACTCCAGCCTGGGCAACAGAGTGAGACTCCATCTCAAAAAACAAAAAAAAAAAAAGAGAAAAAGGAAAAGGTCTATCCTTCTGATATCATTTTGAAAGGCAAACAGGATTTGCCAAAGGATTCTAACATCAAAGCCCATGTGGAATGTCCCCCTGAACCCCATCTCTGCACTGGTAAAAACATACATCAAATCTGCAACCTCAAGAGTCTTTGTCTGAGGAACATCAAAAGAGCCAGAAAAAAATAAAAAAAATAAAAAAAATAAAAAACCATCCCAGAGCTTTCTGAATAGAGAACATTGCAGTGGATCATGAGAACAAGAATAAAAGTTCTTGTGATTTTTGGCACAGAGAGACAAAACTGCTACGTCTTTAATTTGCTGGTTGCAGAGGCAAAATATTTTATGTAGAATACCTTTCTTACAAGCCTATGCCATTTTCTGTTTATTGAGGCAGTTTAGCTTTATTTAACTTAATTTTTTGGCCATATTTTCTCCTTTGAGACAGAGTCTTGCTCTGTCACCCAGGCTGGAGTACAGTGGCACAATCTTGGCTCACTGTAACCTCTGCCTCCCAGGTTCAAGCAATTCTCCTGCCTCAGCCTCCCAAGTAGCTGGAACAATAGGTGCATGCCACCATGGCTGGCTAGTTTTTGTATTTTTAGTAAAGATGGGGTTTTACCATGTTGGCCAGGCTAGTCTCAAACTCCTAACCTCAAGTGGGTCCCATTTTCTCTTTATCTCAGGTATTTAGATTTTGGGGAATGCAATAAATTTGATAAACATCTTAACAGCTGTTTATTGAGATAAGTCCAGAACATTTTGAAACAAAAATGGTCAAAAATAATATTTTTTTCATTAACACATAATATTTTTTTCATTAACACCTAGATAGTATTCTTATGTTTTAGCAGCTGACTACACTATAACTGCAAAGCAGAAGTTAAACTCTTACCTTCATCCTGCTCCCAGATTCACAGGGAAACCTACAAGTTTATATAAATCAAAGCAAAGGCCAATATATCTAAATACATAAACTCAAAGGATGGCAGGAAATGGTAACAAGAAGTTGGGATTCAGAGGACCTAGGTTTCTGCCTGTCTATCACTAGCAAGCCTGCACCTTAGGACAAATCATTGATATTTCTACATTTCGATTGCAGAAAAGGAAGACTATCAAATATAAAATGACATATGTGAAGTGCTCTTAAAAGACACAGTACTTTTCTAAATGCAGTAACATACAAAGAGGGCTGTTACTGGGTATCACTGTGTATAATGTATTGTGCTTTGTGATGTCACTGCAGGTACAATCAGGGACAGAAAATCAGTATTGATGAGGTGAGCCGTGGGACTGGAAGGCAGCAGGAAGATGTCAGGGTCAGGGATTACTGGCTCAGAAGCAGGTATCATGGCAGAAGCCCAAGTCCCTCCAAGTCACAGGGTTGGGAACCAGGATATCAGCCAGGGGAAGCAGGGGGTGGAGGGGGTATAAAAATGACCCAACTACCACCACCAATACTACCATTTACTGAGGCTTTACCACGCAGCAGGCACCCTGAAAAGTGTTTAGCTTGCATTATCTCAGTCAGTCCTCCTAACAGCCTGATTAGTAGGAGTTGTTACAGAAACACAGATGAGACCATGGGTTAGAAAGAGGTTGAGAGTGCTAGAGAAACTTATGGCTGCAAAATGTTAGGTAAGCAGAGACTTCAACCACTGTCTTCTGACTCACAGCCCAAAGGAAAGACCAGGCAAGAGTAGGGGTGAAGTAAGTAGCTCGGTGATAGCACAGAACCTGTGAGCCAGGGCTGCGGCTGAGGCTCCTGGCCTCCCTGACTCTTCCTTCAAAGGCACACAGTAGGCAAGGCACTTGGGGGCACTGGCTGCAGGGGAGCTCCCACCTTGCTTGTGATAGGGTGGAATGGGGCCAGGAGGCCTTACCAATGGACTGGGATGTTCTTTCACAAACAGGAGCAGTTCTTGCTGCTGCCCTTGCCTTCTCTCACCTCACTGAGTCCTCACTCCACTGAGGTCAGGGCTGAGCTACAAGGCTGTCAGACTCTCGCTTGTACTATGGAATTGAGAGAAGCAATGGTGGAGCCTTGGTCCGTGAGTGAAATTTCCTTCCGTCGGTTAGATCCACAGTCCATCCAGCCCAGCGCTTGTCTCCAATAGTGGAGTCAAACAACTAATGCAATGGTTTGTAGACTTTAAAAAAATGTAACAATTTTTTTTTGTCCCTCACAAAGGAAATCTCATGTAGCAGCCCAGAACTTTCAACAGATAAGAAGTAGAGAGATTCTGGTTTAAAGAGGGATGATGGAAGCCCCGAATGTCATCTCTTCTGCTCCCCCAGATGCCTTCATGGACTACAGGGCTGTACATACCGTTAGACTCCTTGACCTCAATATGAATGGCTAAAGACTCCAAGCATCCTAACTCTAATTGGAAATCCAGTAGCAACGTATTACCATGCAGTTGTCCAAAACCTTTTTTAAAAAGCTATTTAAATTGTCCATCTGTTCACACTTTTGGCTACAGAGTCCACTGTTTACTAGCCCCATTTGGAAGTACTACTTACTACCTTTCTCTTGTCCTAAACTCACTCTGCTGTAACTTCAAGGGGTATCTTTGTAGTTTTACACTAGAACTATTTATGACTTCAGAAACTTTGTTCACATCCTCCTCCTGTCTTCTAGACAGACCATGTCTAATCTGTTTAGTCTGTTCTCACTGGGGGATTAAATGCAATAATGTATGTAAAGCACCAAGCTAGGGGGGTGGCATGAAGGAGGAGTTCAGCAACATCTTGCCTTTATCTTCCTTTTTCTCATCTCCTTCATCATTTAAAAGGCTCTTCTCCAGTTTTGCTTTCCTTTAAAACTCTTTGTTCCTTTCTTAATCACGCTCGCTGCTGTGCCCTAAATAATGGGTACAAAATGAGGTCATCTTTAACAACACAGCTGAATACTGACGCTACAAATATCAACCCAATTGGCACCACATAAAGCGTCACCACTGCCAGGAACAATCAGAACTCACTCTTCTCTAGGTAGCCTCTGAGACGCCTTGATGTGAATATTGTATCGAAGAAGCCACTATGGTTTTATATAACCAAGGAGGTAGAGGGGAGAGGGAAGGAGAAAGGGATGTGTGGGAGAGAGAGAGACAGACAGACGGAGACAGAGACAACATGAGCACCCCTCAGTGAATAAGGAGGATTTGATAGTATGGAGCAGCATGGGAAGAAAAAATACATTCATTGTGCAAAAAGAGAGGCATAAAGGCAAGACAAGCAGAGAATATGAGCTCCCAGAGAGGAAAGGACTGGAACAGTTAAGACAGAAGCATTCAATTCCTGAATGTGTGTGCAGAGGAAAAGGGAATCATGGCAAACTGCAAGACACTATTTGTGGGAGGAAAAATTGGCAAACTGCGAGACACTATTTATGGGAGGACAGGATTTTGAGGGGGCCATTTATCAGTATCTATCACAGTTTTAAGTGTGTATACCCCCAGACTCAGCAATCACATTTCCAGGAATCTGAATTACAGAAATATTTAGCATTACACACATAGATATATAAAGATGCTCACTCCAGCATTGTTCCTAAGGGAAAAATCTTGGGAATAGCTGAAGTGTTCATCAACAGGGACTGAAAAAATAAATTATGGGGTGTATCCGTATAAGAGTATACTAGGGAACAATGAAAAATTATGAGGCAGTGATATATGTAAGAGATATGTGTAGCAATATTTATGGAAAGATCTCAAAAATATAGTAAATTTAAAAGGCATGTTGTAGTATGTATAATTTTGGTTTTAAAATTATATAAATATACTAGTTAACATAAGAAAACCATCTGGAAGAATACACATTGATTATCTAAATTCTTTTTGAAGTGGGTGAAAAATCGTTACTTTTTATGTACTTCCAGACCGTTTTAACTAAAAATAAACCAACAGGAAAGCTAGCCATGGCATAGTGGCTACATGCGTGGGATGTGAAGCCACACTTCCTGAGTTTGAATCCCAGCTCTGCCTCGTCTTAAAAGTGTGATCACAGAGAGGTAACTTAACTTGTGGCTCAATTGCCTTATTTGTAAAATGGTAATAATGATAGTACCAACCTTATAGGTTTGTTGTGTGAATTAAATGAGTTAACACTCATAAAAAGGTTTAAAAAGGCTTGGCATAAACATTCAATAAGTTGAGTGTTTATTGGTACACAATACATTTTTACCTTAAAAAACAGCTATTCGGTTGTTTAATTGGCAGAGAACAGAAGGGAGGAAGGGAGCAAAATGGGAAAAGATTAGTGCCAGATGATAAAGGGCCTTGACCACCAAGCTAAGAAACGCAGATTAATTTCTTTAGCAGGAAATAAGGAGACTTTCATTCATTCAAGACATATTTATTGAGTGCTTTCCGTGTGCCAACATCGAAACTGGGATACAAGAGTGGGAGTGAGTGAAGTGGACAATGGCAACATTTTAGAAAAGGACAAGGTAATCAAGACTGCTTTTTGAGAACAATGGGTCTGTGCCTTAAAAGTGTTTTGTGTGAGTGTGTGTATGGGGGAGATGATCAGGAAGATGGGGAGGCGCTATCAGTCAATGTATTGTTTGGATGAGTGGTGATAAGTGCCTAATACACAAAGGGAGTACAGGCCTGAAGCTTGAAGAGATATCTCTGGTCTGAGATAACAGACAGGTGATCCCTGGTATCTGGGTGTTGACCGAGGTTGGAGGGGTCAGGTGGGGAGCTGTGGTGGGCAGGAGAACCCCTGAACACCAGCTTTTCAGAGTTTACCTCAACACTGTCCAACTCAGTTGGCCTAGAGTCAGGCAACCTGGTTCTAAGCCCATGTTCACCATCTTTGACTGGAGGGACCCAGGCAAACTGCACTTCTCTGGGCCTGAGAATCCTTCTATAAAATAAGAGGGTCTCCTCTGATTATTTCCAGGGCCCTCATCAGCTCAAACATTCTGTCGTTTTCATGGCATCACAAAGAGGTGAATGAAAGGGGCTTTCTTTCTTGTTTCCAACTGATTATATTCCAGACTCAAAAGAGAAACCAATAAATAAAACATAGGATTCAGATGTGCAGGATAATGTATGAGAAGACTGTTTACATTTGCTTCCTTTTTGAGAAAGCGCATGTTGAATTTTAAGCCAAATGTGTGTGTCAAGGTTTGAAAATAGGTTACTCAAATAATTTCATTCCATATGTGCAGCTGCTGTTCTAAAGTATAAACCACACTCGTCTAGTAAAACCATCATCTGTTCTATAAGGAATATGAACATTCATCTGGCCCTTATTTTTAGAGTGAGAGGTCAAATGCACAAGAGGTGAATTGTAGTTGAGTCCACTGTGCCAGATGCAGACAGGGGACTGAAGGCCAAATATAAATCGTAATATCTGGGCCAGGTGCGGTGGCTCACGCCTGTAATCCCAGCACTTTGGGAGGCTGAGACGGGCGGATCACGAGGTCAGGAGATTGAGACCATCCTGGCTAACATGGTGAAACCCCATCTCTACTAAAAATACAAAATAATTAGCCGGGCGTGGTGGTGGGCACCTGTAGTCCCAGCTACTCAGGAGGCTGAGGCAGGAGAACGGCGTGAACCTGGGAGGTGGAACTTGCAGTGAGCCGAGATTGCACCACTGCACTCCAGCCTGGGCGACTGAGCAAGACTCCGTCTCAAGAAAAAGAAAAATCGTAATATCTGAATTTGTGGGTATTTAAATTAGATGGCTTAGAAGATCAAAAGAAATAAATCATGGAATATCAAGGTGGCAAACAGAAGCCGCAAAAGGCCATCATTCATTTGTTCATTCATTTGACAAATCGCTCTCACAAAATCAATCATCAAAATCAACAGGCTCTGACTCATTTCCCATTGCTTATTGTAGTTAGGTTTCTTTTTCTCCCCAGGGTCATGGAATATGTGAACTTCAGGCTTAACCTCTGTGTGAGAAAAACAGCATGAAGATAATCAACTCTATGTGAGAAGAAATTGGCAACACTACTAACCACGAGTAATGCACACCGAAGGCAAGCTACCTGAGCCCTGATCCCACCTGCCACTCTAGCGATGTGACTTTGGGCGAGTTAATTAGCTCCTTTCTGCCTAACTTTCCCCTTCATAGAGTTGTGAAGAGGATGTTACTATTTGTACACTGCTTTGAGCAGTGCCTGCTGTACAATAAGGACCATATATGTGTTTGTAAAATAAATCTTAGTTGCTAGAGGCAACACCAGGCAGCTGAGAGTGGCAGCACATTGACTCTCTTAAAGAACACTTCCTCTCTTGCTCATCCCACTCAGCTCATAAAAGTTCCAGGGAAAACCATACATTGGACAAGACAAGGATCAGCTGTTCTTCATTTTTACTTAGGAAGGCCAAGAGGAATTTACACTGAAAAACCTCCTGCAAGGATGGCTGAAATCAGAATGACATTTCTCTTTAAAAAGAAGATAGTTTGTTGGTAGACATGAAATGAGAATGTCCTGGCCTGCTGCCTACTCGCCTTGGAGTCTGTAATTTCAACCAACTGTTTGCTTGAGTTATTCAAACCCATTTTATTCTTAGCTGTTTTGGTGTGTGAGTTGCATTGTGTGTGCATGTGCATGCACAACACACAGTGCGGGTAAGGATAGAAGCCCTCCTGGGAGGAGGCAAGATGCTTGAGTTTGGGTCATTTCAGCTCAACACTTAGAGTTGCCTACGGCAAATTTCTTTCTTTTCTTTTTTTTTTTTTATTATACTTTAAGTTCTGGGGTACATGTGCAGAGCATGCTGTTTTGTTACATAGGTACACAAGTGCCACGGTGGTTTGTACAGTCAATTTCTTGAGCCTTAATTACTGAAACTGAAACATGGCACTGATGTTCATCTAAAAGAAGGGAAGGATCTTGAAAAGTGGTCTTTTGGGTGCTTTTTTCTGGATCAATAACTATTATTCAAAGTGGCTGGGATAATTTGTTTTTACAAGGATTGCTCTCTTGCAGGTCAGAGGGCTGCTGCCACTCCCCTGGCTTAGATGCGTCCTCAGGGTGTCGGTAGCATCAGTAATTAATAGCACAAACACTGGAGTCAGGCCCAAGGTTCAAGCCCTAGCTTTGCCACTTGTAAAAATAAGCCTCAGTTTGCCTGTCTGTAAAATGGTGATAATGACAATAACAGTATCTGTCTCATCAGGTGGTTGTGAAGAATAAGTGAGAATACTCAGAAACTCAGCATGATGCCTGACAGTCAGTGCCTAATAAACAGTAGATTCACAGTAACAGCTGTTCTCGTCCTCAAGCGCTCCAGTGAAATGTTAGGTATATCTATCTTTAGATTGTGATGGACAGTTTATTAGCTAGTTTTTATATAGGCTTTTAAAATCTCCAGCAGTAACTCTTTTAAAACATGCCAACTGCCTCCTCCACCGTTTTTCTTCTTTGTATTTTTAAAAAATTTCAAAACAAACCAAACTATTTTAAACTATGCCTGAGTGGTTACCTATTATTCATCAGAAGAGATTCCAGGGCTTTTTGCAGAAGGATTTCACATTGGGATGCTTTCGTCAAAGAGCTGCCTGTCCTATTGTGTCTTCCTGCTGGATAGCCCCTGGGAATGGGTGGGCTTCTCATACCACCTGCCGTGGCACCAGGATGAGAAGCTGGGAGTGCAGCCCGGGGCTGGGGTATGGAGGATGCAGACAGGATAGCCATGGAAGAGGCGCTGGCACAAGTTCTGGCCTAGGCCCCTCTGATAAGCAGCTGTGTGACCTTGGTCAGGTCACTCAAACACACTGGACCGTATTGTCCTCACGTGTGACGTGACATGAGTTGCCTAGCAATGGGCAAAGCCAAGAAGACAATCCACCCAGGAGGCAGATGGCAGACACGTTGTTCACTTTCACTAGTTATCAACAAAATGCAAAAGGGGACAAAGGTATCATTTTTACATTTATCAAAGTGAAAACTTAAAAACAATAATACTCAATGTTGCTTATGTTTTACATTACTGTGAGTACAGCATTGGTACAACTGCTTGGGATTGGAAAACAAAACTTAGACTATGTCTCTCTCATGTAAGAGAAACAGGTACACTTGGGTGTGGTTCCCCATCTCTGCAATGCACTAGTTTCAAGGCTCAATGTTTCTCGGGCTCACTGGAATATGGGGTAAAATGGGGATTAAAAACAATGCCCCCTAGACAGGTTGTTGTGAGGTCTGGGAATAATGTAGATAATGGGCAGAGCCTAATGCTTGGCATAGAACAGATGCTTATTGTCACTACTGATGTGACAATGCTGATGCCTGATTCAATGCATCTGGCTCATGTTATAATGCCAAGGAGAGAAAACCCATTTGCCTCCCTGTCTCAGTTTCCCTGTCCGAATCTGACTTCTCAGCAGGCAGAGCAGAGAGCCGCCCGTCTGCAGCCCCACTCATCCGAGTGGTTCTGACCCATAGCCCCGGAGGTCCCCAGGCAATTCTGGGTACATGTCCTGAGTACATGTCTCCTATCACATGCCCACCACCGCACAAGAGATGCCAGTTCTGCCCAGCCCAGGTGGCATTCACTCAGCTGTACAAATGGCCTTCCAGGCCAGACCCCTTCAGTGCCTCCACACAGAGCAGGGGGCAACATCCTTCTGTGCCCACAACCTTTGCCCCCATCTCCCTCCAGGCAAAGGCAAGCCAGCCCCTCCAGAGAGCTCAGCCTCTCTGACTCACACCTGCTGCCACCATCACTCTGGCATGTCTCCCTGCGCCAGCCACTGGCCCTGTCTTTACTGAGTAGCTCACCCCACCGACAGGAGGTCACCTGAGTCACTTGTTTTCAAATGCCCACTTGCTTCTGAGGGGGGTTTTCTCCTCTGCCTCAGGTTTCTCCTTTGATTTATTTCTTGTTTGTTGGAAACTCAAGCCCAGTGTAGACTAAAATTGCCATAAATTCTTTATCTACTCAATATCAAAGATGTCTCTTCTTAAATGCTTCTTTGAATTCTTTCTCAATACCAGGTTCTGTCTCTGTTTCCATTTTGCAACCTAATAAGGACTGAAATCTGTTTTCAGTATTACTTGATTTTTTTTTCCTCAGCTTTAAAAATATTTTCAGAGAGCCAAAGAGCTGAGGAACTGAAAGGACTTCATTAGTCCTCATTTCATTCATGAAAACACTGAAGCCCCAAGGAGTGAGCCGTGTGCTGTGCACACATGGGTGAGGTGCGCAGGTGAGAGACTGCTAGGAAGTACTCTTCTATCACCTCGCTGTCTCATGCCCCATTTCCTCATAAGCCTCATGCCGCCTCAGCAGGGCTTCTGACAAACAATGACCATATTTCCTCTGTGGAGAGCCCTGAGGGGCCTGTGAATCTGCAGAAATAGCTCCCCACAGGGGTCCCCAACCCATCGTGGACTCACTCCTCTCTTTCACTTCTAGGCTTCTGCAAATGCTGTTCCCTCTTTGTGGTAACTACAGCTAAGTCACACTCCTTCTCTAAATGCTTCCTGGAGGAAGCCCCTTCTGAGCCTCCAATTCCAGACAGGGAACCCTCCCCTGTGGCCCCTGCAGAAACTTGTATACCCTCCCAAGCTGGTATTGCTCACCAGTCTTACAACAGGTCATTCCTGTTTGCATCCATCTTCCATAGTGGTCTGCACACAGTATGAGGAAGAGCAGACACAATTAACTCACAACAAAGTGTTAGTGACTTGAAAATCTCTCTTACCTGCAGGAAGACCCATGGAAGAACCAAGAGAAGTCAAGAACTGAAGTTCTTCCATTCCCACCTCTGCGTCACCTTCCCTGCTTTCTCTTTCCCCAAAAGAGATGCAATCAACATCCCAAAGACCAATGATGTCATTGCTTTACACCAAATATCCCTCCTCTAAATTTTCCAAGAAATTGGGAATAAACTTCTTAAGAAAATTTGGGGAGCAAAAGCAAGTAGCCAGCCTAGGTGAGCACATCCAACCTCTCTCCTCTTGATTCTCACATGTATTACCCAGGATCCTCTTTCTGCAGAAAGCAGGGAGCCCTTGAGAACATTTTCACTTTGTCACTTTAGCAGCCTAACTCTGTGGTACCCCTGAGATAGGGAGGGTGAAGGGGTAGGGAAGACTGCAACCCCAATAGAAGCAGGGAAGGTGACATAGATGTGGGAATGGAAGGACTTAAGTTCTTGACTTCTCTTCGTTTCTGCCCTGGGTCTTTCCGGCACTATCTTTCCCCATATTATTTCATCTAATTCCCCAAACATCCCTAGATAGCCTATATCATTAAGTCCTTTATGATCTCCATTTTACCTAGAAAGAAACAGCGAGATGCAAAGAAGTTTGGTAACTTGCTGAGACCATAGGACCAAACAGAGGTTGTGCTGAGACCCACCAGAGCACCAGGCTCTTCATCACAGCCTCTTTTTGTAATTTCCCACTCAGTCTTCTTAACGGCATCAGGGGTGTACCTGTGTGTTCTCCCTGACCATTAAAACCTCAGTGGCATTAACTGGACAAATAGGAAGTTTAAAGAGGGTATTTTTAACACCCCATTCATGTAGTCTCCCTGCTTGGGCTGCTCCCCCATCCTAGAATGTGCTTTTATCTCCTGTGATAACCAAAGACCCACTGGATCCTCCCTGCCCCCTCTCTCACCATAAGGGCCTCAATGCAAGTTAACGTCTCCATTTTCCATATTCCTATTGTGTTTATAGATGGTTCTGTACAATTTCATGTTTTACAGACTTGTTCAACCATTGATATAATAACAAACATGAAAACAAATACTTTTGTGCATTTGTTATCTGTTGAGTACCTTTTGTCTTATTTAATTTCCATAATAATTCCATAAAGTCGATATGATAGCTCCCTCCTTATAAACAAGAATATTGAACCTTGACATATGTATTTGAGAGAAATAATATATCTTGGCAGTTTAACATTTGAGCTTCGACTTTGTCTGCATTTAAATCCTAATTCACTAAGTAGGTAAATGTACAGAAACTGCTTCTCTAAGCCTCAGTTTTGTGATCTGTAAAACAGGGTTGCTGAGAGGCCTAAACTGAGGTAATGTGTATGAAGTACTGAGTACAGGACTGGCATGGAGTAAAGTAGCCCATGACTGCAGGTACTTAATATCAGAAGGAAGCAGGGCTTAAAGTCTAACTCCAGGGCCCATGCTGCATGCTTTTCATATAATCCTGAAGTAGGCAGAGTTTTTCCTTGCTATTTTAAAGAAGAGGAATTAGGTTCAGAAATATAAAATGACTTGCTCACCAACACCCAGCTGTTAAGAGTCAAGGCTGGGGTTGGAGCCAAGTGTAGCTTTACTTGACTTCCCAACACTGAGCTGCCTGTGTTAATCTGTTAGTTTCAGGCAATCTTCTTTCTTCCAAATTCGTGATAAGCTCCTCGGAGCCAAGCAAAGGCACTTCTACTTTGCCTGTATTTCCCAGATGGCCTGGCATGGCCTCGCTTGTGCTGTGTTCTCAATATGCCGTTAGTAAAGAAAATCCTTGCTGCCCTTGCACAGCCTTGCACTCAGCTCCCTAGAACCAGCTATGGAGGACTGAGAATCCTAAAACAGAAGGAATACAAGATAGGTCATTCCAGAACTACCTAACAATTTTATGCTTATTGTACTCATAAGAAGTACGCCTCAAACACTAACTCAAGGTGTTCCAAAGAAAGCTGAATGTCTTACAGGTCCATCGCCACAGATTCTTCAGTAAGTAAAGAGTGTATAAAAGAGAGAATAAAAAGAGATAATCTATTAGAGATGAAAAGATTCATAAGAAATATCAGTCAAATGTAATATTTGGACCTCATCTGATTCCTGTTCCAAAAACCAAATATTAAAAGCCATTTTAAAGACAACCAGGGAAGTCTGAATATAGGCTTGTCATTAAATCGTAATTTGGAAATATTTATTTAGGTATGATAATATTGCATTCTTTTTTTATAAAGTCTCTATTTATTAAAAATATACCATGAAGTATTTATGCATGAAGTGATATAAAATCTGGGATTTAAATACTTCAACAAGGTAGAGAGGAAATACTCCTGAGGGGAGATTGATAAAACAATATCGGCAATGTTTATAAATGTTGAAGCTAGGTGATGGGTACATAGGGGGTCATTATACTATTCTCTGTATTTCTGTGTTTGTTTAAAAATTTACACAATAAGAAGTTTTTGTTAAAAAAGGAAGGAATGGTGAATCCCCAGCAATCTTCCGTTTTGTTCTGCAACTACTTGTCTTCCACGAGAGTTCAGTCTCCTTGACGACATGAAAAGTCATTCTCTTCCTAAGGTTCCTAAATGTACTTGTCCAAGTGAGGGCTAAGCAGCTGTTGCGAGGACAGCTCACCTGGGCCATTCCCCGGTCCCTTCCGAATCAGGCTGCTTCAAACTGACCTTGTCACTTTCCCCCATATATGTACACTGTCTCCATAATCTCATTTCTATCTCCTGTCTGCTGCTGTAGATCAGAAACCTCAGCACCACCCTTGTCTCTTTCCTCTCCTTCAAGCCCTAGGCCAGGCAGCCAATGCTACTTTGGAGCATGACTCAGATGACACCTTTCCTCTCCATTCTGACTGCTCCAGCTCTGGCTAAAGCCTCAGCACCACATACTTGGACTATGGCAGCAGGCTCCTGGTGGGTTCCCTTATTTCAACCTTTTTCCTTTCTGTGCAAACAGCTGAACTTTCCAAAACACTAGACCACCAGGCTTAATGCTTTTACTTGGAATCACTCATTCTGAAACCCATTTGTTAAATCCCTGTATCAAATAGGCCGCTCAGGAGTTCTTATGGTTAAGCTCCACCTTACCACCTTTCATAGCTCACTGGATACCTTCCTTAATCATTTCAGAATAAGTCTGGTCACAGCTAGACTGGAAGCTCAAAGGGAAAGAGGCTTGTCTGTCTACCCCTATATCCCAGCACTTAGCATCATACTTGGCACACTGTTGTGGAAGCACAGTAAATATTGGTTGAATGAAAGAATAGATTTATTAATGAATAAATTCTGTGAGAAAAAATCATTTTTTTCCCCTTGATGTGTGCCTATGTGGTTCTTTCTTCAGCACAGGTCCTAATCTTTTCAGCACAGCATACCTGCAGTCCATGATGACCAAATCTTTAAGAGCCTCTGGAGGGAGACATAATCTCCTTACAAAGATAATTTTCAAGTAAAATCTAAATAAAAGATATTTTATGGTTTCCCTTCTCCCACATACACAGTGTAAACAAACCTCTATTTATAGGTCGAGTAGCCTTAGCTTTAGCTCTGACTATACATGAACTTGGTCTACCCATCCAGGTCTCTGATCCTCAGTTTCATCATCAGTTAAAGGAGAGGGGTAGTTGGGTAATCAGTGTGATCCTTTCAGTTATAACCTTCTTGGTACTTTCCTTCATAGAAGTCACAATGCCATGTGCCCAAAATGTCATATTACCTAAGTATAGAAAGTTTCCCTTTATTACAAGTTCCAATTGCTAGCCTGATGCAGAAGTCAGACTCACTGATACGAACGTTTCTCTCTGGAACTCACCTTCTTATGGAGTCACCTTCATCCCTTTGCTTAACAAACATGTCTCTCCTATAAGCCAATTCAATGAGGAATTTTTCCCCTTTATTGTTGACACAGTATCTCTTTACAATGGTAAGTTGTGCATCTTTTCAGCCTGTCTTCATAACCATTATGTGATTTCATGCCCAGGGCAACCAGTTGAGACAATCAGGTAGGGTTTATGGTTGGTGATATGGTTTGGTTGTGTCCCCACTCAAATCTCATCTTGAATTGTAGTTCCTATAATCCCTACAGGTCGTGGGAGGGACCTGGTGGGAGGTAATTGAATCATGGGGGCAGTCACTCTCATGCTGTTCTCATGATAGTGAGTGATTTCTCACGAGATCTGACGGTTTTATAAAGGGCTTTTCCCCCTTTTGCTTGGCACTTCTCCTTGCTGCCACCAGGTGAAGGACATGTTTGCTTCCCCTTCTGCTATGATTAAGTTTCATGAGGCCTCCCCAGCCCTTCAGAACTGTGAGTCACTTAAATCTCTTTCCTTTATAAATTACCCAGTCTTCAGTATGTCTTTATTAGCAGGGTGAGAATGGACTAATATAACTGGTTTATCATTTTGCAAAAGCATCTGTTGGATAAGCAACAGATTTACTTGTTGCTTGGTCTTCAGTGTGTTAGCAAGTGGAAGGTAGTGGTACCTAGTCTCCAGATTTCCTAAATTCTGGTTCTGGAATCTTTAACATCATTCCATCATGCCCTAGGAACAGGCAGCAGGACAGCTGTGAGGGTAAGGAGAACTGGGGTCCTTGCTTTTGAAGCCATCTCAGCAATCTGGGAATGGGCAATGACGCGATGGCCCAAATAAGGATGTATGTAGATCACAAGAAGCCCCCAACAACAGCTGAAGATGACAGTCTCCCTCAAGTCCAGATCTGCCTTGTAGCCTGAAGACCCCTGATGATATTGTCCTAATGGCCTGGGAGCTGGGCCACAAAAAGGCCCACTGGCCTGGATAGTTCCTCCAGAACACAGAAGTAGAAGGAACATGGGCTTCGGGGTCTGACAAAGGGCTCAGATCCCACCTGTACCCCTTTATAGCTGTATAAAATCAGGCCTGGTCCTCATCTGTAAAGTGAGGAAGACACCACCAATTAAGGGTTTTCTGGGAGTATTAAGGGAAATAGCTTACTTGAAGTGGCTAGTATGGTGCTAGGTTTAGTAATTTTCTTTTCCCCTGACCTTTTAGTGTCTCTCTCTCCTCTCCCATGCAGCCCTGTGGCTGGTGACACAAGCAAGTGCTCAATGTCAATCATTGTTTTTAAGAAATTTCCAGCCTGGGCAACACAATGAAACCTCATTTCTACAAAAATTAGCCAGGCGCGGTGGTGCATGCCTGTAGTCCCCGCTACTCAGGAGGCTGAGGTGAGAGGATCGCTTGAACCTGGGAGGCGGAGGTTACAGTGAGCCAAGGTTGTGCCACTGCACTCCAGCCTGGGTGACAGAGAGAGATCCTGTCTCAAAACCAAAACCAAAGCAAAACAATTAAAAACAAGAAAGAAAGAAAGAAACTGAAGGGCCCCTGAGGGACAAGGGGATCAAGGAGCCAAGAGGAAAAGACATGCTGCAGAGGGGATCCTACCATGTGAAGACACAAAGCGCATCTTTCCTGAATGTGCCTGTCATTGCATGAGTCCTGAGGCTGACCCAGCATGTGGCCAACGGGCCTTTGCTGGTAGAAATACAGACCAGTCTCTCTCTAGAAAGGAGCCAGGTATAGAGCAAATAGAGGGAAAAGGGAGGTATTTCAAGGATGATTACAATGTATTCTTTGTTACACAGTTGCCAAAACGGTCTGCAGTTACCAGCAGTTGGAAACAGTTTGTGGAGTAGCCATGTAAGTTTTTTTGCTAATAAATTTTTAATCTTGGTCAAATGAACTTAGATTTAGCTAATCAAAAATAGGCATTGGAGCTGAAAGGAGCAGTCAATTTAGTGAGAATTCTACTTCTATGGAATTAGATACTGATTTCCTTCCCTTTTGCACCCAAGACCACAAAGCCTAAGGGTCTCTAAACTAACATCACTCCTCATCTAGTGGCAGCTATGCGCATGAGCACGGCCTCCGAAAGCATGCTGTCAGATGCCGGGTGTGAAACTCTGGCCCTTGGGGACTGATAAGGCTAGCACCAAAAGGAGCATCCACCACTGGTAAGAGTAGCTACCCATGGTAGCTACCCATGGCTGACCCAGGGTTTCCTCCCTCTGGTCTCCAGGTCTAGCCTTTCCCTTCCTTGACTGTCCTCTTCCAACTTCCAAGTGAGGGCTACTCACCCTGCAGATGCCTTGTAGGATATGACTTCCTCTAGGCATTCTTCCTTCACATCCAGGTCTGCATTAGGAAGCCCTGCTGTGATCTCCCATAACGGCCTATTCTTTCTCCATTCACGCACCTATCATACTCTCCCACAGTGGTTCCCAAACAGGGGCAATTTTGCCTCTAGGAAATAGTTGGATGTCAACCTAGTGTCCAGATTGAGAAATCTTGCTCTACTGTAATTGTTTACTGGTTTCTCTTTATCACGGTGGCTACCTTGTTCATATGTATATCCCCAGTACAATGCCTGGTACATTCTAGGAGCTCAAAAGAAATACGGATTAAATGACTGAATGACCATCTCCATTCCACATCTCTGGTTTACTGCTAGCTTTTGATCCTGACAACCTGTACTTGGCTCTCTGTCTTACCCAGCACCAATTCTGTCTTACCCAGGCCCTCATCATTATTCTACTGGACGACACAGAGTGCAGGTCATGGGTGATAGAAAACTAGGGCCACCTGCAGTAAAGCAGAGAACAGAGCACCTGGGCTGCAGGGCTAGGCGGAGTCAAGACCTCAAGAAATGGAAGAAGGCCTGAGACAAATGAGAGCAGGGCCAGACCACCAGGCAAATTGGGCAGTGGGACTGTGCAGCTAGGAGCTCAAAAGCTGATTAGTTTTCAAATCCTTCACGTGGCATTTATTTAATTAACGGACACTGAGTGTCTGTTTCTGAGGCTGCAGGATTCTTTTCCCCCTTTAGTGAAGTAACGTTGTATGATGAATCCTTTCTTGAAACTGAGTCTCTGCCCATTTGTTTCTTTGTGCTTTTGCTACTGAGTTCACATGAATTATGATAAGCTTATTTTACATGATTCTAAGGGGCTGGTAATGCTTAGCAATTTCAAGAATGAAACGTTCACAAAGACTTTCAAAACAGTGACGTGACATGGTTTGGGAATTCAAAATCACAGTTATTGAAAACATATTATTTGATTTATTATATTTTATATTTTACATACATATTATAATTTATGTTTAAATAATGTACTGCAGGGAGATGGAGCTGGGCAATTTTACCAGGCAACCAAGGTTTAGGGGGTTGCTAGACTTTCGAAAGTAAAAATTAGTTGCTTTTAACAACAGCCCCATGATTTCACCCTTGAATTCCTTTAGAACTCTTGGATGAAGGCCAACCTGTCCCTGTGATTTATCCATATCCAGTTTGTCAACTCAGTCTAGAACATTCTGTTCATTTACTACTATTTGATCTAGTACCTCTGCTTCTAAAGATGATTTTGATATATTTTTCTGAAAAGACCAAGGCAAATAATTTATTGTGTCTGCTGGCTCCTTTTTCTATCGCCCCAGGAGTATTCTGAGCATCTGCAAAGGTTCTGCTGGATCTTTGCCTGGTGGCTTCACTTTGATTCCTATAAAAAGTCTCTCCTATTTTGCTTTAATGTCAGTTTCTTATAGAATGCGCCTTAAATTATGTGTGAGCCTTTTTACCGGGCTTTCTAGGTGGGTTTCTCTGGTTTTCCAACTGAACTTCCTATTTTTTTCGAAGATGTCTCTTCCTTATGAAGTCTCTTCCTTATTTTTGCCTGGCTCCTTCACTTCGATTCCTATAAAAGTCTCTCTTATTTTTGCTTTAATGTCAGTTTCTTATAGAATGCTCCTTAAATTATGTGAACCTTTTTACTGGGCTTTCTAGGTGGGTTTCTCTGGTTTTCCAACTGAACTTCCTATTTTTTTCAAAGATGTCCCTTCCTTATGAAGGAATATGCTCTTCCTTGAGCAATCCTCTTTGCACTGTATCTGTAAATAATAATTATGATCCCAACCTCCAGAGCTATAAGGGCAAAATAAATTAAAGCACATAAAGGATTTCACACAATACCTGCCACAAAGAAAGTGTTTAGCGTTGGCTGTTGATTCTTACTTTATTGGACAAAGAAGGTGGGGTAGGGAAAAAAACCTAGTTTTTCTCACCTGTGCCTCTCAAAAAGATGTTTTGAATCTTGTCATATTTTGTGTTTCCGAAAAGGTGTTTGGTAGTTAACCTTTTAAAAAAATTAATTGACAAGATCCTTGAGGCTTGCTGTTTTTCATAATTACTATTCATGCTTTTAAAATTCTCATCAGTTATACATTATCTTGGTTTTCCATTCCTTGCATCAGGCCATTAATCTTACATTTCTTAGGGTTATTAAATTACAGTGGCTAACACACAGACACCTCCCTGTACCTTCTACGGTATTTCTTTTTCTTTTCTGCTATAAAATCATTAGCACAGGAAGTGACCATTTGTCCTAATTCATTCCAGGGAGGTATTTTGCCAATCTACAAGTGAATAAACACTCTCATTATTGCTAATTGGCCTGATTTTTTTTTTAGCTTGGCCAGTCCTATTCCAGTTTCCAGCTCAATCTCATTATCCTTGTCAGGTGGCCCATAACCCCCTTCTATTGCTATATTTTCCATTAACTATGGACTATTTCCCTATTTCCACCCACTGGGCCTCTCCCGATGGCATTTTTATGCTGAGGCTCCTTGGATTTCTTCACTACTCTAATACTCTATTTCATGACCGTGGCTTCTTACTCTTCACTGACAACTGTCTCAAGAGCATTTTCAATTCTTAAGAAACTCAACAGTCTTTTTTTCTTTGTACCCCTGTCTCCTGCTGTCACTAGAATACTCAAATTCCACCTGTCTCTTAGGTACTATAGACTACAGCTATATAATGAACTATAGTTATCTTTCTCTCCCCTCTCAATCTACTCCTCGCACCCCAAAGAGCCTAAGAAATTGTGTTGTAACCAGCTCTGCAGGTGTTGCTTATGCATACAGAAGTTTGAAAAGCACGGGTCTAAAGCATCGTTTACTGCTGAGGGAAGAACTGAGTGTTAAGACGCCATGGAGGAGGCTTTCATTGTTTACCCTTTTTATACTGTTTGAATTTTTTTCAACCATGCACATGTCTTACCATTTTAATAGAAATAAAAAGAGTAAACAAGTAAAACCTTCATCAAGATCACATTAAGAAGGAAAAGATAATTCATGGCAACTGTTCCCAGATGTTCCTGGCAATTGTTCCTCAATTGTTTACCTGAACAATTTTCCCTCCGTCCAAAATGACAGATGAGGAGAAAGAAGACAGAATGAGGATAGTGTAATACATTGACAAAAAATTATATTTTGTTTTGGTCTTCTGAAAACATTTTAGGAAAAGCATTTGTAACAATAGCTTGTCTAGATTCCCCAAAAATAGGAGAATGGACACAGCACAATTAAGAGTCTGCATGTTTTAACTCTTGGAATGATTTTCTTTTCCTAAAGATTACAGCTACTCTCACACCTTCTCAAATTGAGGCTTAAGCCAACCTTATTATTAGCCATCCCACTAAAAGAAAATACAATGATTAAAATGCTAGATTAAAGTAATATAAAACGCAAGAGACTGCTGCCAGTCTGTTTCCAAAAAGAAAAACAGGATGACATGGACTGAAAGGGCTCACTGAACAAAAACGAGAAGAATCACTGGATGCATAGACCTTGTCTCACTCAACCAAAGCTGGAAAGTCAGAGTCCCCTACGTCTAATGAAAACATTTAATTTCCAATAAATTAAAGTGACAAGGAGTCCCTGCATCTATCCATCTATCACAACAACCACAGACATTCACTTCTACCAAGACACCCCACACCTCCCATAAGGAAGGAGATATGCCAAATGTTCCCTTTCCACACTACTTTGTACAGGAAAACTGAGCCTGTGTCAGGACACTGACACAATTTCTCATGTTATTTTTCTGAGGGTTGTTATCCATCTCTCAGGGTTGTAGAAGGAATGAACACTTAATTGAAAATTTTAACCCTAATACTCATAAAATATCATATGCTCTTGAAAAGGATTATGGAAATTCACAGATAGAATTATGTGAACCATTTCAAGAGTAGTCTTCATAGCTTGAATTCCTTAAACACAGTACTTTGCGATGAAGTTAGCCAAATACAGAGAAACAAAACAGTTTTCAAGTTTTATTCTGGGTTATTTTTAACTCCATTTTTTTAAAGAAAAGAAACAGAATTTGGAATTGAGTTGGTGGTTAGCAGAAAACTACTCCTTTCAATGACCTCTTCTTCAGCTAATCTTATCAAAGGTCTAATATCCTTTTAATGTTTGTAAGTAAATGACCACTCAGATAAACTGCATTACGTTTCCCACAAACTATGGACATTTACACTGAATATTTTTTTAAAAGCATATTTGAAACACCAAAAAACATGTAGTCCATTTTAATCAGGGATGCTATCAAATGTTTGCATTTAAATCCTGAGTATAGTTTTTTCCTCTTAGAAATTAGTTCTACTTCAGGATATTCCTTACTAGTATTATAATCACAAAAGCCAAAAGGTGAAAAAGAAAGCAACAAACCAAATCTGCAAAAAGAAGAGCAACTTATTCAAAAGCAAGTATCCTGAAGAATATAATGAGTGAGAAGTTTTCATCCCATTAAATGTTAATACATAATATACCATAAGCCATTGCAAAAGGAATGAAAACCAACATCTAATAAACTCTCAGGATACCTATAGAGATCTTGTAGATTAACATGCAAAAAAAAATCTCAAAGCTGAAATGCACAGCAAGAAAAATTATTTGTATCTCTATAGTTAAGCATTTTAGGTTAAAACGTTTTAGAAACTTTCTTAACAAGGAAAGAAACTTCTCTGATCCTCTTTGTAAAATGTCTCAGAGGAATTGTATTTTGGCTAACACTGCACCATGGTGCTAGTAAAGAAACAGTCCCCAGGATTCCATGCATTAAGAACGCTGGGAGATTTCTTAGACAACAAGAACCCTTACCTGGTCTTCTTTAAGCCTCCAGCATCCACATCCATCCTTTAACAAGGTAAAATTGGGTACCTCAGAGAGCGGGAAGAGCCAACCAACCTTCAAGGCAGCTGAGAGCGTGCAAAGGCACAGCTGACAGCCTGCTTCCCTCTCCTGGGGCTCTCTGCCTAAGAGGCTGCACAGAAACCAAGCCTGGTGCCAAATCTTAATCCTTTTGCAGAATCTCACATGGAGCTGCCTCACCTCTTCCATTCCTGCAAAGTCTCTTCCTGCTGCACTTCCTTCTGAAACCATTAATCACCACAACGACCCACTGAATGAAGCCCAATTCAAATCGTAGTGAAAAATCCTGCAACATGCAGGGTGATGAGTGTTTACATTAGCTGAAATGAAATGATGTAATACCCAGAATCGAGGGAGGGCTGCAATCCAGAGTCAGGGCATTGCAAAAACCTCTGTGAAATACAACTTTTCTACATTAAAAAAAAATGCCCTTGGGTTTTAGTAATCTGGCTTCTGTAAATTTAGGATTACTTGGATTTTTCTGATCTCATCAATTTGTTTTCCAAATAGAAATTCAGAACTTCCCAGTTACTCATTGTTTTAGTCAAGGTTTTAAAAAAGGGTAGCAAATAGAACTCAAAGTGTATGCATGTGCGAAGAACCCAGTATCAAGGGAATAACAAAAGAAGGCAGCCATCCAGGCATGTGGGCACCTGCCACGCTGCAGAATAGCAGAGCCTCCCAAAGGTCTAAGTGCCTTCAAAGTCAAGACAACTTCTAAGAGAGGCAGTACTTGTTTAAGCCAGCGGTCAATTTTTCTTCCTATAACTGATGATGAACAAGAAAACCCAGGAGTTCCTAGCCCTATATATTGATGGGCAACTGCTATTGATTACTTTAGGATCTTGTGGTCCACGGTTGGGGTGAAACAGATGTGAGAGGTCATGTTACTGTTGGGTGAGGGGCGGGGTGAAGGGAGGGGTAAAAGTCTGTCAACAGCACCTGCTTGGAAGAGAGACCAGGTAAGGCTTCATGGCAGATTAGAGGTTAGCTTGAGACTAGTGGAGATGCCAGAGGCAGAATATTTGGTTTGGATGTATTACAGATCATAACAGTAAATTTTAAGAAGTGTTTATCCTGTGCCAGGCAATGTGTAAGCACTTTCATGCATTATCTCATTTAACCCTCACAACAATCCTATGGGTGGATACCATTATTATTCCTATGCTACAGGTGAAGAAGGTGAAGCTCAGAGAGGTCAAGCAGTGGTAAGCTGGTAAGTAACGGTACCAGGTTTGTCGGGCATGCTTCCTAACCACCAGTTTGTATTGCTTATGCCAGCTTTGTGAGATACACAACCACAGCATGCTCAGCACTCCACAGAGGGACAAAGTGTTGCTGCAAAAGGGTGTGCAAAGCATGTGTTGTGGCTCCCCAAGTGCATATCCTAAATTCTTAGCTACCATTGTCCAGAAGTGCCAGTATCCAGAGCTCTTAGCCTAAATGCAAGGCCCTTGCAAGGAAGGTGGGACCTCCAAATGTAGGGGTAAGTACCAAACATCACATGAAAACAGCTCTGGCCTGGCCCAGTTCTGCCATGAACCAATGACTTTAGTCAGTCCATTTCCCATTTTGAATCTCATTAATATTAGGAGGTTGGGGCCAGGCAAGGTGGCTCATGCCTGTAATCCCAACACTTTGGGAGGATGAGGTGGGAGGATGGCTTGAGCTCAGGAGTTCAAGACCTTCCTGGGCAACATGGTGAGACCCCCCCCACCCCCGCCTCTACAAAAATTAAAATTAGCTGGGTGTGGTGGTGTGCGCCTGTAGTCTCAGCTACTTGACAGGCTGAGGTAGGAGGATAACTTGAGCCCAGGAGTTTGAGGTTAAAGCTGTGATCGCACCACTGCACTCCAGCCTGGATGTCAGAGCAAGACCCTCTCTCTACAAAAGAAAAAGAAAATTAGGAGGTTGGACTTAGATGGGCTCTAGGGTTCCTTGCAGAATACATTTTCTATGATACATGATTTTTCTTTTTCTTTTCTTTCTTT
>NW_012103488.1:714673-730273 GCF_000951045.1 Mandrillus leucophaeus
TATGCATCCAAATGAGAATTTGCTCCAATATTATAAGAATACTAATCACCTCCATTTAGGCACTATGCTTAGGGCACTATGTGAATATTCCACTTGTCCTTATAATAGCCCGAGTAAGGCAAGTATTATTACCTCTATTCCACAGATGAGGAAATGAAGGATCTGAGGGAATGAATGATTTGCATAGGGCCACACAGCTGCTCAAGGGGACAAATAGGGATTGGAGCAAGACCTGTGAGATTCCGCAGCCCACTGGGCTGCCCATCATTCCAACAGTGCTCCTGTTACTCAGAGCAATCCTGAGACACCTCTTGGATTCCTTTCAATTCAACCCATACATTCAATTATAACAAATACACATTTTGAACATCTGCTCCGTGCTGGCCACTGTAGAGAGTGTAGACATATGAGCCTATCCTCCAATGCCCCCACCCTAGTGGGGAAAACACAGGCAGGAGGAGGTAATTCAGTTGCAAGAGAGATTGGACAGTGTTACAACAGAGATATAAAGGACAATGGGAGCTTGGGCAAGTGAGAAATTGCTTCAAAATTATCAAAGTTACTGCTAATATGCTCAGTGGTCATAAATATCCATCTTTACAGGGTGGATGTAATTTTGGCTCACAAGAAAGTCAGAGCCAAGACTGGAATATAAAATGGGTCGTCAAGCTGGGCAATACCATTTTTGGTCACAAGCTAGGTGTGGCTATAAAATAAAAGTGAGATAGATTTTCCTGTGTGACCCAAATCAGCTCCAAAGGCAATTCCTAAAGGGCAGTTCCAAAAATGTTTCAAGCAATGATACCATCTCCAGATTAAAGAAAGAGCCACCCAAAGCGATTCCAAAAGACAAGGCTTCCCCAGCACAGCACTTAACCACACCAGAAGTCATGGCCTGTGGAATAATCACATGCCTGCCTGCTCGCTGTGAGCTCCCAATCAACAAGTCCCCAACGAGCTTGCTTGCTGCTGTACCCCCAGGATCTAGCATCGTACTAGGCACAGGGGGTGACTAAGAGATACTTTTGAACATGCAAATTCTCAACTATTTGTTTCTTAAAATTGTCTTACTACTTGGCCACATCTAGACATCTGCATATTGACTGTGGGCACATTGCCAGTTGAGCACAATGGCCAAATTAAGACTATACTTACCCAGTCTGTCTTCCAGGCCAGGCCCTGAGTGATCAGCCTGCTTGTGACAGGCCACTGCAGTTTCCCATCCTGCCCCTGCTAGTGGCCGTTCTGGCATTCAGGGCTAAGAGAAGTAAGTGCAGAGCACTGAATATTCCATGGGACCTGTTTAGGATTTGTGGTCAAATGGGCTGACTAGTTCCTCCTTTAGTGCCAGCCCTGGAAGTCAGGCAACCCCTGGGGAATATTTCTACAGACTCATCAGGTAGGCAGGGCGCCTCAATGGACATGTGGAACACCCTGCAGCCCAGCTGGCCTCCTAACAGACCCGTCTGCAGGAACTCAGGATGACTCCTCCAAGCACAGCTCTACCTCCATACACATTTCAAAATATGGACTGCCTCTGAGACCCCACAGATTCCTCAAGTCAGTACCGGAGTTCAGAGTAGATCTCAGGATAGTCAGAAGCCAGAGAGGGTTTTCCTGCCTTCTATGGTCATCAATTCTCCCCTCCTCCTCCTTGTCTTTTTCTTGGTTGTTTGGCTTTGCTTAGCTTACTAGTTAGCCACATAAACAAGCCAGTACCAGATGGGGCAAAGCCTCTCTGCCACTAGGACCCCCGAGGCCAAAGGAATTTTGTGGGGTCTAATGTCCCCCCAAATCCTGCCTATCCTCATTTTAAAATAAATACAATAATAGTACCCCCAAACACAAGATTGTTGAAAGAGAAAATATATATAAACCACTTAGAACAGTGACTGGTCCAGAGTAGGTCCTTTATACATTTTACTTGTTACTGTTGTTGTAATTTCATACTGACTAGGAGCGGAGAAGGGGCCAGATGATGGGTGTAGCTGACAGTGAGGCGGGGTATTCACGCATTTCTGCATTTATTTACTATGTCATTCTGCATGGGTGATTTATCCTGTTTAATGCCACAAATGGATTTGATGTGGCTTCTCCATTAAAGTACATAAAATTAAACAACAACATTCAGTTTTAAGACAGATTTTGAGACCTGACTTGTTTAAGGGAAGCCACAATTGCTGGTCACTGCATTTAGCTCTGAGAATCTTGGCAAATGAAACAATAACAGAAATACCCTGAGGTGTATCATTGGCATTGTCCAATCAGAAACAGTGTGAAGATTCAAGCAGCAAGAGAAATTTTCCCTGGCTCCAAATTTTAAGAGGAATTTAAAGCTGGGATGTATGGACACCAGGCAAGATAAAAGACAAAGCCACCTCTTGACTCACATGAAAGATGCAGAGACATCTTTCCAATGGCCCAGACTTACAACGGCCCTGAGGGCTCACATTAAACCATAGCTCAAAGCAAGTGTTTATGGTTTCACAGAATGTCAGCACAGGAAGGGCCTCTTAGTCCAGCCCCCTGGTTTTACAGAAGAAGAACAGGTGGCCGGGATGGGGGCCTGAAGAGGCAGACTAAAGAGGACCAGACTCAGCTTCCAGTCCAGTTCTTCCCTACCCCAAACTCTTGCCCTCTCCCCTCATTTCTTCCACCAACAAAAGGAAGCTTCCCTCAGGCCCTTCCTCAGGGGAAATGGCAAAGCTATGGCAGCCCCTTTCACACTGTCGAATCCCTTTTCTTTAAACTGGGTCAAAAAGAAATTTGAAAAATATTTAAATTTTCAAAGTCCAGACTGGAGAGCTTCCAGGTGGCTTTAGGAGGCTTGGCTGCACGGAGCCACTCTCAATCGAAACTGTTGGCAGCTACTGCTGGTTGTTGAAGCGCACTCCTTACCCCAAAGTCCAGCTTTAAAGGATTGTATGTTCTAGCAGCTACCATTCTTAAAAGCTTTCTAAGCACCCCATGGTGCTAAGTGCCCTACGTGATAGCCTCCTTTAATCCTCCCAATAATACTATGTGGAAGGTTCTATTATTAAGCCAGAACTTGAACCGTGTCCACTGAGTCCAGAGTCCAAGATCTTAACTACAAACTCTCAGTTACCTTCACAGAATGAACGTCTTTGCTAGGCAAGAAAAAAGTCGGCTAATCGTTACTGGCAACAGGCCCCTGTTGAAGCAATAAATTTTCCGAGGCCAACACTTGGCAAATGTCATTCAGACTGTACTTGGTTATCCTGAATTTCTGAGAGACTCTCTGGAAAGATGATCTTAAAATTAGGATAATTCTTTCATTGTGGCATACTGAGCACAACATCAAAATGAAGCCTCCAAAGTCCAAGCACACATTATACCAAACAGGAAAAATACTTGTAGCGAATCAGAGAAAACTGATGTTGGCTATCTTTAGGCCAGAAATGAGAAGGGCTGCACAGCAGGGCAAATGGGTGTCTGGGTGCAGGTTCTGGTCTGTCACATGCTAGGGTGGAACCCTGGGCAAATGGCTTATCTTCCCTAGCCCTCAGTTTCCTCTTCTGTAAAAGGAGATGATAACAGTGCCTCCTTCATAGACTTGTTTGGGGAACTGGCAAGCATATGCTGTGGGCCCCAGAAAAATGGGCTGATGAAAACAACAGACATATTTAGACATCAGAATACAGATTAATTATTGGAATCAGTAATATTAAGGGTCTTTAATTAGGTACTGCTAAACATTTGAGGCAAGGTCCCATTTTTCACACACACCCTGATGTTATTTTATCCAATACACACCTTTCCAATTCACAAAGCAATTATGGTACCATACATTATGGGCTCACCTTAATTCCTAACAGCACCGTTTATTGGCAACATTCAGATTCTTGACCAAGAATCTGATGCAATGCAAACAGAGAATGCAAACTCCAATTCTCTACGATTCCTTCTTACCAGGAGCTTGGTTGCAAAAAGAAATAATCATAGAGAACTGCCAAAACGATGTTCAGCTTAAATATTCCTCTTAAAATTTAAAATTACACCTTTTGATCAAGTCAGATCATCAGAAAGCCACATATCTAGAAATCTCTGTAGTGTTACTTCACATAGAATTGCTTTTAATGAATTTGTTCAAATGTTTTGCCATTGGTTTTTCTATAATGTCCTGTAGTTTTCAGTGAATAAGTCTTACATCTCTTTTGATAAATTTACTCCTAAGTATTTTATTGTTTTGAGGATATTATAAGTGGAATTTTTAGAAATTTTATTTGCAGATTGTTCATTGCTAGTTTATGGAAAAAAATTACTAATTTTTGTGTAGTGATCTTGTATCCACCCACTGGCTTTTATTGATAGAAATTACAAATAACATTCATTCATTCAAAAATACATTATGAGCACCTATTATGTCTCAGGCACTGTGGTGGGCCCTGATATATGATGAAGAACACAATAGATATGGTGCTCACCCCTCAAGGAGCTTGAGGTAAAGTAGGGGAATGCAGTCCCATGAGGTGCACTCCCACCACTGAGAAGATGCTGTAAGCACTGTCCCTGTGATTGCACAGGGTCCCTCTCTGGAGGCCAAAGAGCAATTTTCTCTCAGTCTCAGGAGCAGGAAGCACTGAGTATCCCCCTAGCAACCATTCTATTTTCATCTCGTGCCCACTGTGAATTGTAGAGCTGGACAGGTTTTCTTTGCTTCAGTTGCTAGGAAGCTTAGGATTATGTTGTGGCCAAACTCTAGCCAATGACACTAAGGCAAGAATTATTTTCTGTTTTACCATATTTATTTCTCTTTGTCCTAATTTTCTCATCTTCTTATTTCACCTTGTTTTAGGCCAATCTTTGTAAGGTGCCTCAGGTTTTTCATAGAGAGAGGCTGGGAAGGAAGGCATTGCAGTTACTTGTTAATATTCCTCAGAATGTTAACTTACTATGAAGATCTACTCCCTATAGCTGAAGTTCCACTGAGATGTGATTATATTACCTGAGTGAATGCTTATATTATGTGGAATAAGAACTGTTTCATACTTATAAGGTTCTTTAATCTACTCTTGGCAGGTCTAAATTAAACAAAGTCTATTAGTTTTCTCCAGACACACTGGAAGTGCTTCTCTGGCATCACTTCAGTAAAATTTCATGCCTGCACAAGCAGGCAAGGTGGAAGGGGATACCTTTCCCCCAAGTCATCTGAGACCAAGAGGCAGTATAGGCAGTTAGACTCTGAAGTCACTGAGACTGGGGTTTGACCCCAGGCTCTGTTATTTACCTCCTAGCTGTATGATTCTGGAAAGGTTACTTAACTACTGTAAGCTTCGGTCACCTCATCTATAAAGCTGATATAGACCTACATTATTGATTATTCGTGTAATCAAGTTAAATAAGGTTTAGCAAATGCCTGATGACATGTCTATTTAATACCATACTAGAGGTACTAGGCAGTGTAATAAGACGTGAAAAACAAGCCAGTGGTATAAAGATAAGCAAAAGAATAAATATACTCAACTGCATACTGCAGCTTGGTTAAAATAAATTAGATTTCTACCTAATTACAAAAATAAATTCCAAATGAAAGGTTAAAATGTAAAAAACAAAACATTTAAAACATTTTGATGAGAATACCTTCACAATCTCAGCATAAGGGTTTCCTAAAATATAAAAAGCAAAAATCTTAAAGAAAAATGTTCATCAGATCACAAAGACATTTAAAATTTCTACACAACACATGATAATATAAACAAAACTAAATGAAAAGTTATGGATTAGAAGTTGGTATTTGTAACACATATTACAGGCAACAGAATAATCCAAATATACAGAGATCTTTACAAACCAAGAAGAAAGATAAATAAATAGAAAAATGACAAATAGATAAAACAGAAAAAGATATAAACATGTAATTCATCGAAGCAGCCCAGATAGCCAACAAACATTAAAAATGCTCAACTTTACTAGAAATCAGTTAAATATTTAAAAAAACAAGAGTGAGATAACATTTCCCACCCATAATCTAGCCAAAATGTCAAGTTTCCTATTTACTTTCATTTGCAGGTGTTCCAATAATTCATCTGGCAATTGTCCACACAGTGGTTAGCTCTGAAGGGAGAGGAGAGAGTGGGAGCCTCAACTGTTTCTGTAACATTTTATTTATTTGAAGCAAACATAGCAAATGTTTCCACCTGCAAGTCTGGGCAGTGGGTACATGGCTATTTGTCATAAGCTCCTTGTGCTTTCCTTGTATTCTTGAAATATGCATAATAAATAAACACAAGCAAACAAACTATCTCTGAAACAACTTGTTGATATTAAGAAACAACAGAATAGAGAAGTGCCTTGATAAGTCTGTTTTTGAGAGCGCAGGCTGGGCCTAGAATGGGAACAGTGTAAAGGCTGGTGAACGGGGCCAGTGAATGATGTGAGGAAACATACATATTTTAGTAAAAATGTAGGTCTGGAAAATAAAGTCTAAAAGCAGAGAGGCTGACAGGGAATCCAGAGAAGTACAAGCCGCATTTGTTCATTCACTGCACAAATAGTTATCGCACTGAAACATTTTACTTGGTCCCTGGGCTAACAGCATATCCAATCTCATGGTAGAGACTGACTTATGAAATAATCACAACTAATAGCTGATCTTAGCTAGGAGAAGGGGTGTGGTGGTCTAGGAAGGTTTCCTTTAGAACATAAACTGAAGTTAACAACCGGGTAAAAAGCGGCTGGTAGCTATGAAAGTGTGTCCCAGACAGAGGGACTAGCACATACAAAGGGCCTGAGGCAGAGAGGAGTTTGGACCTGTGAGGTGTTCATGCAGAACCTAAAGACACCTCAAGGTTCAGGGGTGCTGTGAGAATGGGCATTTAAATGAGGGACTAAGGGGAGTGTACTTAGGTCTTTCTCAAAGACCAAAGAACCAGAGAGAACTCATCAAAGGTGAAGGACCGTGGGTAAAAAGCTGAAAGACAGCTGAAAGTAACAATAAAAGCCTACCAAGCCAAGAAATAACAGGAGTAGTTAACTGGCTTGCACACAGTTCATACCCTGGGATTCCCCATCACAATAGTAAAATCAGCTATAAACTTGAAATGTTAAAACAAATCAGTAGATTGAGTTGCAGAGGACACAGTGGAGAAGAAACATCAGAAACTCCTCCAAGGAAGGAATATGAAAGTTTCTTGCACATGCTTTTTGGAGAAACCTCGAGAGCTAGGAGGCAGCGAAGGGAATCATGTCAGCAACAGCTAAAAAACCAACATAGAAGCATCCTTCCTGGACTTTACCCCAGGCTAAGCTTGTCACACACAAAAAATTCAGGAGTCAGAAATTCCAGTTGGCTTGGGGCAAGAATTTTTCCTGGGGGTTCTTGAATTGACTCTGCTGTAAATAATAGAAGATAATATGTTTTTAAATTTTTTTTACATTAAATTGAATTTCTTTTTTAAAATTACACTTTAAGTTCTGGGATACATGTGCAGAACATGCCGTTTTATTACATAGGTATACACATGCCATGGTGGTTTGCTGCACCCATCAACCTGTCATCTACGTTATGTATTTCTCCTAATGCTATCCCTCCCCTAGCCCCCCAACCCACGACAGGCCCTGGTGTGTGATGTTTCCCTCCCCTTTCATAATGAAAACCGACATCTTCTTGGGATTAAACCAAAAGAAATAAATATAACTCGATGCTTTTCCCTAATTTCATGTCAATTCCAGGCTCCAGGGAGGACATTAATGTTTCCTCATTTCAAATAATGCTTAGTTCTTTGGTGGGAGAGCTTTGTGACCTCAGATTTGCTCCAATGCTTTCTCTTAATGTTGTGATGAAAACATCCACTTGACTCAAGTGTGGCATTTGCCTATTTGCTGTCAAGTCCAACTGTAGCCCCTTGAGAGAAAAAGCATGGCTACCAATTACAATTTAATTAATTTAATTACAATTTAATAGAAATATTAAAACTCTGTCCACATGGGGGAAAGTGAATTCTAATTACACCGGGGAGGGATGTAGCACATACAACTGCAGATTTGGGTTCTGCCTCTTCCCAGATGTTACTCTGCACACATCCTCAACTTCCAGAAGCCCATTCCCTGCAGATAAACTAAGATAAAAAGACTGCCTCCTACAAGTATTGTTGTGGAGCTCAGATTTGGTAATGTTTGCTAAGCATGAAACAGAGCAAGCATGCAAAATGTTTTAGCTATTGCCAATCTTCTAAAGAATGAGCAGGCCAGGCATGGTGGCTCATGCCTATAATCCCAGCACTTTGGGAGGCCAAGGTGGGTGGATCATGAGGTCAGGAGTTCAAGACCAGCCTGGCCAAGATGGTAAAACTCATCTCTACTAAAAATACAAAAATTATAAGGGCATGGTGGTGGGCACCTGTAATCCCAGCTACTCGGGAGGCTGAGGCAGAGAACTGCTTGAACCTGGGAGGCAGAGGCTGCAGTGAGCCAAGATTGCACCATTACATTCTAGCCTAGGCGACAGAGCGAGACTCTGTCTCAAAAAAAAAAAAAAAAAAAGAATGAGCAAAAAGTGATTTTCAAGACCATGCTTCATGTTTTCTGAGGGGCTAATTAGTATGGAAAAGCACAAGGCAAAAATTGTGACCTGAAAACATGCAATTTTTCTTTATAGGACTAAAATCACCTTTAAAAGGGGGTTATAGATGCTGAAAACAAAATCACTGAAGTCACACAACCTGCTCATTTCAACATATAAGAATTATTAAGGACTAAATGCTGCACATCACTATAATATTAAATTCCTGAGGCTGCCATTCTAATGCAAACAAATCTATCACATAGCAATGTTTGCCAAAAAGCTGAAAGAGCTTTGGAATTCAATTCAGATATTTTTAAAAAGTCAATAAGGTGCCATATTATATAACTACATCATCAGAGACTGAGACAGTATCCCATAATCAAACAAAGATTTCTGCAACAGATGTCTAAATATTCACATTAAATGTAATAAATAAAGACTAGCCTCACACAAGTTCAAGTAAGGTTTTGCCACCAAATTCTGAGTTTGCTGTTAATTTTCAAACTTTGTTTTTAGGTCTTTTGCTTTTTGGAACTGTGAATTAGGGATTCTGGGTGTAAAATAGCACTTTTTACTTTTAAAATAAAGTCCCTATCCTCAGATATTTTAATTTTGTGTCTTTATCTCACGGAAACAAAATCTCAAAGTGCACAAAGATGTAAACCAATATTTATTCCAATACTGGTTTTCTTTGTTTGTTTTGTTTGTTTTTTTGAAACAGGGTCTTGCTCTGTCACCCAGGCTGCAGTACAGTGGCACAATCATAGTTCACTATAGCCTTGAACTCCTGGGCTCAAGTGATCCTCCCACCTCAGTCTCTAGAGTAGCTAGTACTACAGATGCACACCATCACGCCTAGCTAATTTTTTTTTTTTTTGGCAGACTTGGGGTCTCACTGTGTTGCCTGGGCTGGTCTCAAACCACTGGCCTTAAGCGATTCTCTCACCTCGGCCTCCCAAAGGGCTGGGATTATAGGTGAGATTAGTTGGAAACAACCTTACGTGACTGCCTGTAGGAAAACATTAACACAGGATGAGAAATTCACACTATAGAATACAGTGCACCATTGCAAAGAACGAGGTTACCTAGCAAACGGTTTCTCAACCTCAGCACTAAACATTAGGGGCTGGATAATGCTTTGTGAGGTGCTGTTCTGTGCCTTGTGGAATATTTAGCAACATCTCTGGTCTCTACCCACTAGATGCCAGTAGCACCCCATCATTCCAGTTATTGACAACTGAAAATGTCTCCAGACATTGCCAAGTGTCACCTCGGGGGCCAAACTGCCCCCAGCTGGGAAACACCAGAGCTAATCACATTCACGGGCAGCCCCGATACACTCAAAAGTGCAAAAAGCAAGACATAGAACAACATTTGTTACATAATGCCAGTTTTATTTTGATGAGATATATAGTTGTTTATGTTATAGAAAAAGTCTGGATAGGGATGCAAAAAACGTATGTTAATCCAATGAGAAAGTGGGGGAACTGTGGGTGGGAGGCTTTCCTCTTGTACTTTATCCATTTATGTGCTGTTTCAGCTTGGTAGATTTTAATTTCAGAAATGTAGTTTCTGAAAATAAACACGATACACAATTTGACAGTAAAGACAAAGGTTTAAATGGGCGGGACAGGAGGAGTAAAAGGATGTGTGGTCATGATAGGAAAAGCCACCCTCGAGGTGGGTGTCCAGCAGAGCTCATGGGACACCCACGGCTGCCAGCAGCTGCTTCCAGCACCCTGGCCTTCTAGGAGGCTGAAACCATTATCTGACCATCAGACTGGAAGTATTCCAGTCTGCAGAGTAACAGTCCTCCAACTGAACACTCCAAACTTCTCCTGAGGTTTTTTTATTTTTTTCCTTCACGGCAGAAATTAAAGGAATCCTGCCAGTATTCAGCTGAAAGAGCAAGTGCTGAAAGATTCAGTTCTATTTCCACCTACTGGCAGGAAAAAAGACAACCATGCACAGCTCAGAAAAGGCAGCACAACCTCCAATGCTCCATTCACACTGACTTCTCCAACCGTGGAAGATCTTTGTCCTCTGAACTTGTACTGCAATGAAGCAACATCTCAGAAATCACCTGACAGTAATGTAAGTGTAACTAGATTCAAAACATCTTGAGGTGTCAATCAAATCAACCAGGGTACAGTTTTTATACCATCTGTCTTTACTCTAGGCCGAGAATTTCCTCAAGAAAACATATAATAACCTCCTACTAAACACTCTTCTCCCTAAGAAGGATATCCCATGCCCCTTTGATTTATTTAGTTCTTTTATGAGGCTCTCCAGAGCGATCACAGAAGCAGCTTAGCATGGAGGTAAAACACACACACACACACACACACACACACACACACGCACACACACACACAGAGGCCCAATGGTCAGAAAGATGAATTTGGGTCTCAGACTTTTCCACTGACTAGCAGTTGGCCTTGAGCACATCACTTAACCTCTCCAAGGTGCCATTTCCTCTCCTGTAAAGTGAGGATCCTAATAGTACCACCTCACAGGGCTGTTGTCAGGATTAAATGAGCTCATGTATTCGTATGGTACTTGATGCATAGGAAATAAATATTAGCTGTTTTTATTACACAATAATTCCACTGACTTCCACCCATTTTCCATCTGAAAAACTGAGGCAAAGGGTGATACTCAAGAGCAAGGAAACTCTGAACAGCAGAACGTATTCTGAATGTGACCCAGGTCGTGCTGCAGGCCTCCCCAAACTCCCTGCCTTTCCCAAGTTACTCAGGAAGAGGATATCATCTGTTGTCATAACAGAAATGCCAGCATATTTGTCTCATGACATGCATATTTCCACTCAGATGATCCAAATATTCCCTTCACTCAAACAAAGGTAGCCTCAGCTCAAAACAGCTAGACACCAATACCAATGCTTTCACCCAATGTCACTTTTACTGTAAAGAACAGAATGCCAGCAGTTTAGTCAGTAGGAGTCAGCAGTAGAATTCAATCTTCCAATGTAAATGACTTCCTAAAGCCACATTTACAAATTTGTCACCTAATTTTACACCAATTATGTGTTCTCAAGTAAACCAACATGGACATTAACCTGTTCAAACAAAATGAAAATTCTACTAGTCCAATATTTTTTTGATGTCTTATTGATGTCAATCATTCGGAAAGGATGCATCTGCCACCTACTTTGCATTAATGGAGAGGAGAAGAAGGTGAAAAGGCACGTACTGCCCTCAAGGAGCTCCAAGTCTAGCTGGGGACATGGGCACGTCCCCGACTAACTAGTCATTCTGCTAAAGGTTCAAAAACAAAGTGCTACAGAACTGAGAGAAGAGAGAGACTAATTGTGACATTGAATGTGGGGATTCCGGAAAGATCTCACAGAAAGGTAATTCCTGTGTTAGTTCGTGAAAGATAATAATTAAGCCAAGAAGAGACGGGGAAGAAGGCAGGCAGAGAAGGGAATCCAAAAAGGCAAGAGCAGAACCCCAGTCACATGAAATCCTACTGACATTGTAGAAAACATTATGTGTAGACCCATGCTTGCAAGGCATAAATTGTCCATTTGATGAGAGGACTATAATTGATTGACATGGCTGTCTCACTTAATACTATACCAATTATTCTTTAAAAAATCAATACTAAGCTCTGGAAAATGGATTGTGCAAAATTGGGATTTGAGGAAATAAAGCAATTAATATCATTAGTAACTGAACCAATGACACCTTTTAAAAGCAAATGTATTTAAGCATTGTTAAGAGGGTTTTGGTTTATCACTATGAATGTATCATGTAGCATTTGAGTAATTATATTAATGTTGTTATAAATGGCTGTTTACATTTCTGACTTAAAAAAGATACTCATAAAGCAGTTCCATTTATAAAAATCTCCAGATTGACTAAACTCAGGACGTGAATAGAAAATGGATTTCACGGGGGTAGGTTCCAAGATGGCCAAATAGGAACGGCTCCAGTCTGCAGCTCCCAGCGTGAGCAATGCAGAAGACGGGTGATTTCTGCATTTCCAATTGAGGTACCACGTTCATCTCACTGGGGTTTGTCAGACAGTGGGTGCAGCCCACGGAGCAGGGTGGGGCATCGCCTCACCCGGGAAGTGCAAGGGATTGGGAATTCCCTTTCCCAGCAAAGGGAAGCTGTGACAGAAGGTACCTGGAAAATTGGGACACTCCCACCCTAATACTGCACTTTTCCAACGGCCTTAGCAAACAGCACACCAGGAGATTATATCCTGTGCCTGGCTCAGAGGGTCCCATGCCCACGGAGCCTCGCTCACTGCTAGCACAGCAGTCTGAGATCTAACTGCAAGGTGGCAGCAAGGCTGGGGGAGGGGCATCCGCCATTGCTGAGGCTTGAGTAGGTAAACAAAGCAGCCTGGAAGCTCCAACTGGGTGAAGCCCACTGCAGCTCAAGGAGGCCTGCCCACCTCTGTAGACTCCACCTCTGGGGGCAGGGCATAGCTGAACAAAAGGCAGCAGAAACTTCTGCAGACTTAAACGTCCCTGTCTGACAGCTTTGAAGAGAGTAGTGCTTATCCCAGCATGGAGTTTCAGATCTGAGAACAGACAGACTGCCTCCTCAAGTGGGTCCCTGACCCCCGAGTAGCCTAACTGGGAGACACCTCCCAGTAGGGGCCGACTGACACCTCACATAGCCAGATGTCCCTCTGAGATGAAGCTTCCAGAGGAAGGATCAGGTAGCAACATTTACTGTTCTGCAGCCTCCACTGGTGATATCCAGGCAAACGGTATGAAGTGGACCTCCAGCAAACTCCAACAGACCTGCAGCTGAGGATCTTGACTGTTAGAAGGAAAACTAACAAACAGAAAGGTCATCCACACCAAAATCCCACGTGTACGTCACCATAATCAAAGACCAAAAGTAGATAAAACCACAAAGATGGGGAGAAACCAGAGCAGAAAAGCCGAAAGTTCTAAAAATCAGAGTGCCTCTTCTCCTCCAAAGGATCGCAGCTCCTCGCCAGCAGTGGAACAAACCTGGACGGGGAATGACTTCGACGAGTTGCGAGAAGAAGGCTTCAGATGATCGGTAATAACAAACTTCTCCCAGCTAAAGGAGGATGTTCAAACCCATCGCAAAGAAGTTAAAAACCTTGAAAAAAGATTAGACGAATGGTTAACTAGATTAACAGTGTAGAGAAGTCCTTAAATGACCTGATGGAACTGAAAACCATGGCACGAGAATTATGTGATGCATGCACAAGCTTCAGTAGCTGACTTGATCAAATGGAAGAAAGGGTATCAATGATTGAAGATCAAATAAATGAAATGAAGTGAGAAGAGAAGTTTAGAGAAAAAAGAGTAAAAAGAAATGAACAAAGCCTCCAAGAAATATGGGACTATGTGAAAAGACCAAATCTACGTCCGATTGGTGTACCCAAAAGTGACAGGGAGAATGAAACCAAGTTGGAAAACATTCTTCAGGATATAATCCAGGAGAACTTCGGCAACCTAGCGAGGCAGACCAACATTCAAATTCAGGAAATACAGAGAACGCCACAAAGATACTCCTTGAGAAGAGCAACTCCAAGACACATAATTGTCAGATTCACCAAAGTTGAAATGAAGGAAAAAAATGTTAAGGGCAGCCAGAGAGGAAGGTCGGGTTACCCACAAAGGGAAGCCCATCAGACTAACAGCAGATCTCTCGGCAGAAACTCTTCAAGCCAGAAGAGTGGGGGCCATATTCAACATTCTTAAAGAAAATAATTGTCAATCCAGAATTACATATCCAGCCAAACTAAGCTTCATATGTGAAGGAGAAATAAAATCCTTTACAGACAAACAAATGCTGAGAGATTTTGTCACCACCAGGCCTACCTTACAAGACTTCCTGAAGGAAGCACTAAACATGGAAAGGAAAAGACACAACATACCACAGTCTCTGGAACACATTTAAAGTCATGTGTAGAGGGAAATTTATAGCACTAAATGCCCACAAGAGAAAGCAGGAAAGATCTAAAATTGACACCCTAACATCACAATTAAAAGAACTAGAGAAGCAAGAACAAACACATTCAAAAGCTAGCAGAAGGCAAGAAATAACTAAGATCAAAGCAGAACTGAAGGAGATAGAGACACACAACACCCTTCAAAAAAATCAATGAATCCAGGAGCTGGTTTTTTGAAAAGATCAACAAAATTGATAGACCACTAGTAAGACTAATAAAGAAGAAAAGAGAGAAGAATCAAGTAGACACAATAAAAAATGATAAAGGGGATATCACCACCGACCCCACAGAAATACAAACCACCATCAGAGAACACTGTAAATACCTCTACGCAAATAAACTAGAAAATCTAGAAGAAATGGATTAATTCCTAGACATATACACCCTCCCAAGACTAGGAGGGAGAAGTTGAATCCCTGAATAGATCAATAACAGGTTCTGAAATTGAGGCAATAATTAATAGCCTACCAACCAAAAAAAGTCCAGGACCAGATGGATTCACAGCCGAATTCTACCAGAGGTACAAAGAGGAGCTGGTACCATTCCTTCTGAAACTATTCCAATCAATAGAAAAAGAGGGAATCCTCCCTAACTCATTTTATGAGGCCAACATCATCCTGATACCAAAGCCTGGCAGAGATACAACAAAAAAAGAGAATTTTAGACCAATACCCCTGATGAACATTGATGCAATAAAATACTGGGAAACCGTATCCAGCAGCACATCAAAAAGCTTATCCACCACGATCAAGTTGGCTTCATCCCTGGGATGCAAGGCTGGTTCAACATATGCAAATCAATAAACATGATCCATCATATAAACAGAATCAAAGACAAAAGCCACATGATTATCTGAATAGATGCAGAAAAGGCCTTCAACATAATTCAACAGCCCTTCGTGCTAAAAACTCTCAACAAACTAAGTATTGATGGGACATATTTCAAAATAATAAGAGCTATTTATGACAAACCCACAGCTAATATCATACTGAATGGGCAAAAACTGAAAGCATTCCTTTGAAAACTGGCACAAGACAGGGATGCCCTCTCTCACCACTCCTATTCAACATAGTGTTGGAAGTTCTGGCCAGGGCAATCAGGCA
>NW_012103488.1:731523-733676 GCF_000951045.1 Mandrillus leucophaeus
GGGATATACCCAAAGGATTATAAATCATGCTGCTATAAAGACACATGCACACGTATGTTTATTGCGGCACTATTCACAATAGCAAAGACTTGAAACCAACCCAAATGTCCATCAGTGATAGACTGGATTAAGAAAATGTGGCACATGTACACCATGGAATACTATGCAGCCATAAAAAGGATGAGTTCATATCCTTTGTAAGGACACGGATGAAGCCAGAAACCATCATTCTCAGCAAACTACCGCAAAGACAGAAAACCAAACATTGCATGTTCTCACTCATAGGTGGAAACTGAACAATGAGAACACTTGGACACAGGGTGGGGAACATCGCACACTGGGGCCTGTCGTGGGGTGGGGTCAGTGGGGAGGGATAGCATTAGGAGATATACCTAATGTAAACCACGAGTTAACGGGTGCAGTACACCAACATGGCATGTGTGTACATATGTAACAAACCTGCACGTTGCGCCCATGTACCCTAGAACTTAAAGTACAATAAAAAAAAGCAAACGAAAAAACAAACAAACAAAAAAAAGAAAATGGATTTCACATTGCATGTCAACTCTGATCAACTGGTAGAACTGTTTGGGATGGGCCCTGTGTTATTGCTCACACCTATAGTCCTACCACTTTGGAGGACAGCTTGAGCTCAGGAGTTTGAGACCATCCTGGGCAACACAGGGAGACCATTTCTCTACAAAAAAAAATAAAAAATAGAAATTAGCCAGGTGTGGTGGTACATATCTGTGGTTCCAGCTACTCAGGAGGCTGATGTTGGGAGTATCACTTGAGCCAAGGAGTTTGAGGCTGCGGTGAGCCTGGCTACAGAGGGAGACTCTGTCTACAAAAAAAAAACCACCAAAAAACCCCAAAAAACAAAAAAGATAAAAGAAAAAATAATGCTTGGTATGATACATTATGAAAAGTTTTTAGGCCATGTCTGAACTTAAAACTGACCCAATTTTCCCATAGAAACGATATTTATGGGTCATTGAATAAACATAAAAATTGACCCTCCACCTTAACACTTGAAACTTGTATTTGTCTTAACTGAGTGCCTTCCTCAGGAACTGAACCCGCAGACAAGGGACTGAAACTCACTAGGTCACCACAACCAGAGAGTGAGACACCAAATCCCTCATTCACCATAATTAATTCCCTAATTCCTGTTTTCCTGCCTTCTGTGCTATATAAATTTTGGTCAGTCCAGGAGCTGGATTTGAAACCTCATCTCCCATCTCCTTGACTGCAGCACTGATTAAAGCCTTCTTCCCTGGCAATGCTTGCTGATTCAGTGATTGGCATTCTGTGTGGGAGCAGCAGGACCTAAATCAAACCTCTGGTGTTTCGGTAACAAACTCCTGAAAAACAAGTGTCATGATGAGTAGCATCCGCCATGGGTGCAGTGGGCTGGGGATAGCACATGTGCCCAGTATTGCCATTCTTCACTTAAAACCCTAAAGTGGAAGGGAGGAGAAAATGAACTAAATTGATCGATTGGCTTCTATTTATTGAATCTAAAATGCTGTCTCCTCCATACTGCTTTTAACTGTCTTGTTTCAATTCTGCTTCTGTATCTTCACCCTTCTACCTGGAATATTTCTCTGTCTGACCTTCTACAGACCCCTCCAGGTCTAACTCAAGCCCCACTTTCCATGAAGCCATTCCTGACAATTTCCAGTCCTCACTGAGCTCCATATAACTTTAGACATAACGTTTAGAAGTTTACAAAGTAAGTTGGTTATTTGGAATTCAGAACATGTTTGCTCACGGAAAAGGTAATATAAATGCTGATTAGTATACTATGCTAGTCTATAAAAATCTAAGCAATGACATGACGAAAAAAAAGTATGTGCCAGAATGTTCATTTAAAGAGAAACAATGATGAACCGCCTGGGGTTGGCAGTGGGGCAGGGGGTGGGGAGGGGAGGGGGAAGCGGTTACACTCCTAGAAAATGCTTGAAGTTTGGGGTGGGAAACTGGATATGGAAGGATGAAGACAGGAGCCAGGATAAATGGTGCGCCATGGGGCAGGAAGTGGGAGGCAGAGAGGGGAAGAAAACACCCTGTGCTCCCTGACAAAGGAGGCTCTGTAGCTGGAAACGCTACAGGAGGGGCCCAAGCCGCTACTGAGAGGGAAGGTGATGTAC
>NW_012103488.1:733726-776052 GCF_000951045.1 Mandrillus leucophaeus
AAAAAAAAACCACCAAAAAACCCCAAAAAACAAAAAAGATAAAAGAAAAAATAATGCTTGGTATGATACATTATGAAAAGTTTTTAGGCCATGTCTGAACTTAAAACTGACCCAATTTTCCCATAGAAACGATATTTATGGGTCATTGAATAAACATAAAAATTGACCCTCCACCTTAACACTTGAAACTTGTATTTGTCTTAACTGAGTGCCTTCCTCAGGAACTGAACCCGCAGACAAGGGACTGAAACTCACTAGGTCACCACAACCAGAGAGTGAGACACCAAATCCCTCATTCACCATAATTAATTCCCTAATTCCTGTTTTCCTGCCTTCTGTGCTATATAAATTTTGGTCAGTCCAGGAGCTGGATTTGAAACCTCATCTCCCATCTCCTTGACTGCAGCACTGATTAAAGCCTTCTTCCCTGGCAATGCTTGCTGATTCAGTGATTGGCATTCTGTGTGGGAGCAGCAGGACCTAAATCAAACCTCTGGTGTTTCGGTAACAAACTCCTGAAAAACAAGTGTCATGATGAGTAGCATCCGCCATGGGTGCAGTGGGCTGGGGATAGCACATGTGCCCAGTATTGCCATTCTTCACTTAAAACCCTAAAGTGGAAGGGAGGAGAAAATGAACTAAATTGATCGATTGGCTTCTATTTATTGAATCTAAAATGCTGTCTCCTCCATACTGCTTTTAACTGTCTTGTTTCAATTCTGCTTCTGTATCTTCACCCTTCTACCTGGAATATTTCTCTGTCTGACCTTCTACAGACCCCTCCAGGTCTAACTCAAGCCCCACTTTCCATGAAGCCATTCCTGACAATTTCCAGTCCTCACTGAGCTCCATATAACTTTAGACATAACGTTTAGAAGTTTACAAAGTAAGTTGGTTATTTGGAATTCAGAACATGTTTGCTCACGGAAAAGGTAATATAAATGCTGATTAGTATACTATGCTAGTCTATAAAAATCTAAGCAATGACATGACGAAAAAAAAGTATGTGCCAGAATGTTCATTTAAAGAGAAACAATGATGAACCGCCTGGGGTTGGCAGTGGGGCAGGGGGTGGGGAGGGGAGGGGGAAGCGGTTACACTCCTAGAAAATGCTTGAAGTTTGGGGTGGGAAACTGGATATGGAAGGATGAAGACAGGAGCCAGGATAAATGGTGCGCCATGGGGCAGGAAGTGGGAGGCAGAGAGGGGAAGAAAACACCCTGTGCTCCCTGACAAAGGAGGCTCTGTAGCTGGAAACGCTACAGGAGGGGCCCAAGCCGCTACTGAGAGGGAAGGTGATGTACACCCTCTCCCCCATCAGCATCACAGGCTCTTCAGTGATCTCCACGTCGCTCACCCGTGCATCTGTGTGAGTGAGTAGACGCTTCCGGTGAGAGCTCAAATAGGAAGGCCACCTGGTGCCATTGGGTCAGACTCATCTAACCCTCTTCATTACATGAGAAATGAAGACAGAAAACTCTCATTGAAATTCTAGGGATGAAACATAACAAAAAATAATGTAAGTAAGTGCCACTATTGATGCTTGAAAATAAGCTGGTCTATTTGTAGGAGAATAAAGAAATAAATGGCAATTTTAAAGAGACATTCTGAAGAGTTCCTATCCTTTTGTCTATATAGGTCACAAACTCAGATATCTATAGGAGTCAAGCAAATAAAAGAAATGGGTAATTCAGGCAAAGTGGTGGAAACAGGAAAGGTAAAGAGTAGAGACCATGGGCCCTGTCCAAGAACATTCAAATTCAAATGCAAACAATAACAACAGCCAAACATGAAAGGAGTATCACTTCAGCCTCAGTAACTTCTCTCATGCACATTTTATAGATGGGAAAAATGAGAAAGAGTTTTAGCCATTTGTCTAAGGTAAGAAACTGGCAGAACTGGGAGCCAAATGCAGGCAGAATGATGCTGCACCTCCTGAACAGTGCCCTGGAGCGCAGCTCTTACTTGACCACCATCCAGGGTTTTTCAGCTCCTCAATGCAATGAAATGAAAGAGAAAGGTTAAAAGAGACAAAAACGGGAAGACAAGAGTTAATACTGAGAGAGAGGAGAGGACCAAATAAGAGTGATAACAAATAGAGGGGGATGGGAGCAGTGAGGGGGACAGAAACAGGAAGGCTAGGCACACTGGTTCACCCCTGTATTCCCAGCACTTTCAGAGGCTGAGGTGGGAGAATCACTTGGGGCCAGGAGTTTGAAACCAGCCTGAAACCAACCTGGGCAAGACAGAACTAGCTCATCCCTACAAATTAAAAAAAAAAAAAATTAGCTGGGCATGGTGGCATGCACCTGTAGTCCCAGCTACTGGGGAGGATGAGTAGCGGGAGGATCACTTGAGCCCAGGAGTTCAAGTCTGCAGTGAACTATGATTGCACTACTGCTCTCCAGCCTGGGCCACAGAGGGAAAGTGACTCAAACAAAACAAAACAAAAAATGAAAACCAAACACAAACACACACAAAACCCAGGAAGACCTTCTATGTAACTAGACAAAGGTAGAAAGAAAGTAAAGGAGGCTTAAGATGTGTTCATATATTTCAGGAACGTCTACCTGAGGTGGAATGTGCAGGGAGTAAAAAGTGAGGTAACGAACTCCTCTTCCCAGAGGAGAAAAAAAAAATGAAGAGCTTTAGTGATGCCTCTGGCTTGGAGAAAACTATCCCTAGTCAGGATGGTGTGAGAGGGACAGGGAAGCAGGGTGTGAGCAGGACACTCCTTCCAGCCCTTCTGGTCCATGCATGGGTCAGGCCCAAGCTGGATGGCTACGTCTTGGTGGAATAGGGGTTAATTTCACAGTAACTCCAGGATCAGGGCTCAGCCACAGCACTTACTAGCTATCAGGTCTTGAGCAAGCTGCTTAGCCTCCCTGAATTTCACTTTGTTCATCTGTGAAAGGGGAAGCTCTCCTCCCAGATTTGTTGGCAAGATTAAGCATGCGGTTGGGTATGAAGTGCCTAGCATGGTGCCTGGCATGTACAAGGTTGCCATCAGAAGAAGCGGATTAATGTTGGCCAGTACAGTCAAGAAAAGCTTCATGGCAAAAGAGTGCCCTAGAGATGGGGAGGATTTGAAGAAAAAAGAGATACGGGAATTGAGCCTGTATGTTGGGGAAAGATGGAAGCTGGGGAAACATGGCTTGAAGGCATAGAAAAAACAATGAACCCAGATCTTCTGTTGTAAGAACCATGGTGAAAACATCCCCCAATTAAAGTGAATAGCAGGAAAAGTCAAGAAAATTGTTCAATGTGTAGAGGCATCAAATTGTGGACAGGCTTGGAAGTTTTGCTCAAAAAGCGTATCTCCATGCTGAAAATGCCTTGGAGGCAATTGACCCAGTAACTGAACAATTAAGAGTCTAGACTGAGAAGGTAATAAAGGAAAGAGAGAAGGGGCCATCTGAGAGGCACTAGGAAGAACAAACTGGCCTGTGCTGGGAGATGAGCATTCCTGGGAAAGAGAGGGAAGCCCATCTCTTTCTCCTTAGCATGGAGCCACTATCAGAGAGGGGTGGGTTGAGTGAGTGGAATAACAAACATCTGGGGACCCCTTACACTAATGTTCTTAACATATACGCTGAACATTTACTCATTGTGGGGCAAGGATAAAAACGGATCCTCTATTAATAAGAACATGTATGCCTCCTTCTTTATGTTTTAAAATAAGGGATTATTGATTGATTGCATACATTACTACTCCAAGCCAGGCATCTTAACTATTTAAAATTCAGATAAGATGATAAGTCATTATCACAGCATATATTTTTCAATTTTAAAATTGGCTGACAGTACCTCACAGTGACAGCTGACCACTGGCTGGTATATGCCTGTGGCTGTAGGGTACAACACATTACCTCACTCCTTGGAGAGTGGCCAACCTTGATGAGCATGCTTTAAAACAGTTTTTAATGGAAGGAAGGAGGCTTCTATGAGAAAGGAGAAATTCCTCTTTCTCTATTCATTTTAGGAGTTGCCAGGGAGCTCTGAGTTAACTAGTACTTTATTTCCAATAACAGAACTGGAGCCCCCAGAGAGCTATCCTATAGACCTGGCTTTGGTTAGACCCCACCCCGCGCCTCAGAAGACATACTCCTTAAATCCTGGCCACCCTCTGTTTGCTCAAGTGATAGCTTCAAAAAGAGGCAGGGTTGTCTCAGATGCCGTCAAACTATTCCACTGCAAATGTCTGTCCTCTGCTTCCAGAACTGTGGTTCTTAAACCCCAACTCTTTGGCTATTAACCTGAATTCTGACCTAGAACTTTCTTTCTGTTCCATATCCCTAGCCTCACCCACCAGCTCTAGCTTCTTATTCCTGGGTAGAGTTTTGTTTGTTTGTTTGTTTGTTTGTTTAGACAGAGTTTCACTCTGTTGCCCAGGCTGGAGGGGAGTGGCGTGTTCTCGGCTCACTGCAACAACCTCTTCCTCCCAGGTTCAAGTGATTCTCCTGCCTCAGGCTCCTGAGTACAGGTGTGTGCCACCACGCCTGGTTAATTTTTGTGTGTGTGTATTTTTAATAGAGATGGGTTTTCACTGTGTTGGCAGGCTGGTCTTGAACTCCTGACCTCAAGTGATCTGCCTGTTTTGGCCTCCCAAAGTGCTGGAATTACAGGCATGAAACACCATGCCTGGCCACTGGGTAGAGTTTCTGCTTTGGATCTTGACCTCAATTCCATGAAATGAACTAATATTTTGCCAGCTTGCCATATTTTTTATTTGGGGACAATTGAATAGCATTAAAATTTTGTGTTCCTTTTGAAAGCAGCCTGATATGGTGGGTAAAAAGACATGCATTGTAGTGGGGAAGACCAGGATTGAAATTATAGCATAGGCTAGGACTTAGGACAAATTATTTAGCTTATCTGAGTTGCAGCCTTCTCAACCATAAAGAAGGAATGTTTGTAAAAGATTGCTTTTCTTTCACTCCTCATTCATTTCCCTCATTCATCTACTGAATACTCCCTATTTGCCAAGTTCCGTGCTAAGCACAGGGGCAGGGCAAGAGGGTAGTGAGTAAGAGGTAAATAAAACACCGTCCTGTCCTTGGTGAGTTTGAGGTTGAGTAGGGGAAGATAGGCATTTAACAAATTAATACAGTTGAGTGGTACTAGTGCCATGAAACTTTATAGCAGAGTTGTTAAGCGGACTGCCTGGCTCTAAATCCTGGCTCTACTAATTATTAGCTTGGTAATCCAGTGAAACCTTACTAAACCACTCTGTGCCTCAGTTTCCTTACCTGTAAAATGGGGGTAATATAGTTATTGTGAGTATGTAATTAGTTAACACATGCAAACTTCTGAGTGCCAGGCATATAGTAAGCATTCCATACATGTTAATACAGTCATTCCTCGGTATCCATGGGACACTGGTTCCAGGACCCCCTCAGATACCCAAATCCACAATGCTTAAGTTCCTTATATAAAGTGGCTATTCGCAAAAATCCACACATGTCCTCTTGTATAGTTTAAATCATCTCTAGATTACTTATAATACACCATACAATGCAAATGTTATGTAAATAGTTTCTATGTTGCATTGTTTTATTTGTATTATTTTTTATTGTTGAATTGTTATTTTTCCCTCGAATATTTTATATCTGTGATTGCTTGAATCCGAGGATGCAGAACAGAGGGTCAACTCTGCTATTACGATGGTGGAGAAGCATGGAGTATGATGGGAGCACGAAGGAAGCAGTGGCCAATTCTATTGCTGAGAAGGCTAAAGACAGGCTTCATGGAGATAGTGTCACTTGGGTTAAGTTTTGCAGGAAGTTTGGGAGTTTTTAGGTGAACAAAAGCAGAGTGGGCATTTCAGACATAGGAGACTGCATGAGCAAAGAGATGAAACAGATGTGAGCAAGGAAACAGCCTGAGACTGGCAGAGCCTGACAGTCTGCATAGAGGTTACAGGGGAGGGTGCAAGGCAGGAGGACAAAGCCTGCTGGAAGAGGGCATTATATGCCAACATGAGGGTTCAGCCCCTATCTTAGGAGCGCTGATTAGAAACCATGGTATGTAACTTCTGCTTGCATGTTCCCCTTCCCAAGACCCATACTCCTCCCTTCTCCACCTGCTCCATGCTTTGGAGGCTGGAGGCTAGCCTGTAAACACAGTACCACAGTCTCCCTTATCCTCACCCAATGGCCAGCACTAACCCAGGTTCAGAAGGAGGAAGCAGAGGGAGGAGTATTTCTTTTACTCTGTACTTTCCTGCCACTTGCTGCAGGCTAGATGCCGCTTTCCACTAATTTCACATCTGGCCAAGCAGCCCTCTCGCATTGCACAAATAACTGCTCCCTCCCCTTCTCCCTTCAGGCCCATTGCTGCTAGCCCTGGGGTGTTGCTCAGGCCTCATTTGTGTCCCACATCCTGCCACACTTTTGTAAATATCACGAGCATTAAACTCTCTTCATATTGTCCAGTTTGATGTGCCATGTGCCCTACCTTCAACTTATTTAAAGAAAACAAAACCTCTGGCTTTTAACAAGCAATGAACGAGATGATCAGATTTGCATTATGAAGAAGTCTTTCTGACTCCTGGGTGGAGGATGTTTGGGGGCAGCAAGAGTAAAGGCAGAGCTTTTAATGGTGCTTTCTGAACCAGGAATCCTGTTTAAATATGTAGATTCCAGGTCCCACCTCCAAACACTCTGATTCAGTCAGCTAGAAATAGGGTCCCCAAATCTCTATCTTTATATAAGAAGTTCTTGTGATTATGACAGGATTTCATGGTTGTCCAGGTCACTAACCAGTATATTGGGAAGATCCAGCAGAGATCAAGAAGAAGGGGAGAATATCTGAGGTAACAGGGTGTGGTCCTAGAGGACCTGAGGGTTGGGGAGGAAAATCAGAAGCAGAGATGGGGGTTTTGTTTTGAAGAGGCCAAGGGACACCTTTTCCTTTAAGGGTGAACAAAGAAAGCAAAGTGAGTGTAAAAAGGAAGTTGAAGGAATTCACACCTTGTAACCTCAATTCCTCCTGGAAATAGGAGGCAAAGTCATATATGGAGACGGAACAGAAAGGCAAAGATGCGAATAGCTGGAGTGATGCAGGTTTGGAATACTATTGTGGGCATAGGGTACAAGTGATTACAAGGGACATTTTAGGACTGCTTGGTGGAGCTGAGATAACAGACCATGAAATTATGTGTCATCCAAAAGTTTAGTTTTGTCATTTCTCTCCAGAAGTACTTAGCACTCTATATCCAGAAGTGGAGAAGTCAGTATTGGATTGATCCCAGTTGGGAAGCTGCAGAGCAGGTGTAATGGAAAGACAAGGGGCCCAGGATGTTGAAATCACACACAAGCATGGAAATAACTGCATTAAAATGTGAGGGGAACATCCAAGGAATGCTGTCCTTGGTCCTGAACTAACGCACAGAAGGGCATGGCCACTTCACTGTGAAGTTGGGAGTGAGCTGGTACACGTTACCTTGCCTCTCCATTAATACCTCCACCATACCAGAGTTAGGGTCTCAAAAGATCATGCTCCAAGCCCCATAACACTGTGAATCATGTGACTATGTATAGGTCTTGTAGTCTGGGCAGCATCATTTGTTGAAGGATACAATTCCAACAGCCACAAACATTATTTAAGGAATTAATTGAATAAATATTAACTGAGAGCTATCTATGTGCCAAGCATTGTACCTGGTGCAAGGGACAGAACAATGAAAAAGACAGAGAAAGCTAATTCCCAAGCTAAATCTTTTATTTCCTTTTGCTAGAGAACATCAGAGGGGCCCATTCACCCTTTCCCTTTCCTCTCCAATTCCTTGTCATCCTTTAGCTGCTGCAGAACACTCTCCTGCAAAATGATCTCCCCCAAGTTTGCTGTCTCCACATAGATCTTTGTGATTTTTGTGCCTCTTCTTCTCCCCTTGAGAGTATAGATTGTTCTATAGATGAACTTAGCTTCTCTCTCTCAGCTAGCCAAAATACTGCCTCTTTAAAGAGAGGACACTGACAAAGCAAACACAGACTTATCCTTAACAGATTAAAGGAGGGGGAAAGGCTATAAACACAGCAATTTAATTTTTGTGCCTTAATGGTTATCTAGAAAGTCTTCCCCAAGCAGAGAGGTTGGTCACCTCACTGACTCTGTCAGATGACCATGGGACATTCCCCCAAATAACTTGATGCTGAGATACCATTTCTGGAATTATTCCAAGGTCCCTGCTGCCCTCTAACAGCCAATGGTCCTACTCCTCCCTGATGCTGTGGGTTGACCTTGTCCTTTCTGGCAGAGTGACAATTTCCAATTAATATTGAAAACCATTAATTAAAGGCCTTCTTTTGTATTACAGGCCCTGAACAAAATACTGGAGACACAAAGATAATTAAGGACAACTGCTGTCTGCAGAGATTTCATAATTTCATGGGGGTAGGCAAATACGATGCAATAAGCCTCATGCCTGGAATCTGACTAAAGTACAGCAGAGTGAGGCTTGTAGAATTCATGATGAGAATCCACAGGTCATGTCTTTCTCATCCAGGAAGAAATAAAAGCAGCAACAGCATAAGGTTTTGCACATAGCACATAAGGCCAAGAGAAGATTGGCCATAATTCTGGGTCTAAGATTGGAAAACAAGGGTTAAGTTTCTCCATAAAGCAAGTGTCAGACATGAGCTGTGGCTCCAGAGCTGAGAGGTTAAAGGGAAGAAAAGGAATAAATGGTAACACCAATCCAGTACAATCCAAGAGTCTGGGACTAGATTGGTAGATAGTTGAAACAAAGACAATCAGGTTCCAGTGACCAGGGGATACAAAGGTCCAGAATCCAGGACAGGTGAAGGCAGGAGTTGGGTGAGAAGCTGGGGCGGGAAATAAAAATATGGGGAGTCAGGCTTAGGTGATGTGAGAGCCAGAGACAGTAAAAATAGGAGGAGGCAGACACAAGCTAACAGGAAGAATAGATAGTTTCCCTAAGGAGTGAGAAACAAAGGCTAGGACTAAACCTGGTGCCAAATACTCTTGAGTTTAGAACAAAGAATGAGAAAAAGTCTTTGGCTCATACCCTAAGAAAGCAGTCACAGAATAAAACATCAATAAACCTGAACTCCCACCCCAGTTATTGCTCAGGGCTCTGCCAGGAAAAGGTGGGACACAGCTGAAAAAAGGCTTGGGCTACTCTGTTTCTTACTGCACAGGGACTCTGAATGCTCCCTGACCTTCAATAAGCACAGCCATGTAATGAACAATTCATGCAACCCAAGTTCTGTACTCAGCACTTTTACCACATTTGTTTATTTAATCTTATCAAATCCACATGGTAAAGATTATTGTCCTCATTTTCAGAGGAAAGCTCAGACAGGTCAAACCTGCCCAGGATCACCTAGCAGCAAGGTGACGAGGCTAGGACCTGAAACCCAGCTTTGCCTTTGCAAGGCTCATGCTCTTTTTTTTAATTATTATTTTTGAGACAGAGTCTCGCTCTGTCACCCAGGCTGAAATGCAGTGGTACAATCTCGGCTCACTGCAACCTCCACCTCCTGGGATCAAGCGATTCTCCCATCTCAGCCTCCTGAGTAGTTGGGGCTACAGTGTGCACCACTATGCCCAGCTAATTTTTTTGCAGAGTGAGGGTTTTGCCATGTTGCCTGGGCTGGTCTTGAACTCCTGGGCTCAAGTGATCCACCTACCTCAGCCTCCCAAAGTGCTAGAATTACAGGCCTGAGCCCCCGGGTCTGGACAAAGCTCATGTTCTTAATTGTTCAACTATCCTGATTTATTATGACTAATTTGTTTCCAAACTCACCATTGTGATCACTCTGAGTTGAAGGTAAGACAAAGAGTTTTTACAGGGATAGAAATGTATAATGTGTAAAAACATGGAGAGCAAAAGTCCTTTGTACACAGAGGACAGCCATGATGTTAAGAAATATCAAGGTTAACAAAATGAGTGCTGAAGCCCCTAGGCCTGACTCCTATCCACCTCTCAGTACCCTCACCTGCTCCCCCGATTCCTGTCCCTGCATCTCTGGTCCTCTTTCAGCCCCTTCGATGTGTACCATGCTCCTTCACTCCTCAGGACCTTTGTACATGCAACTTGCTCTGCCTGAAACACTCTTTCTCTTTCCTCTTCCTCCTTCTCCACCCTCCTTGACTTTAACTAATTACTAGTGCCTCCCAAGTACAGATTTGAACCTTACTCCCTAACAAAAGCCCTCACTGGCTACCCTCATCACCCACATGTTAGGCCCCATAAAACCCTGCATTTTTTTCTTCAAATACTTCTCACAACTGTAATTAATTTATGTATGTAATATATCTTCCCTTCACTAAATGGCATGCTCCAAGAGAAGAACCACATCATGTTTGCCACTGTACTCCCAGGGGCAAGCCACACCTAGCATCTCTATAAATGTTTATTCAGTGAATCAATAAATAAGAACAAGAAAATGTGCTTAGGATAGGCAAAAAGAAGTGTGGCAGCTGCGAAAACGTTTTAGGAAGAATCAATTATTCACTCACTCATTTATTCTGTTCACATGGTACATATTAGAATGCCTACTATGTGCCAGGCTCTGTTGTCAATATTCCATCTAGGATGGTGGAAACGAGATGTGGCAATGCGATAGCAAGGGCCTCAGAAAATGACATTAACATCCCATGAGAGTTAGGGAGAAGGTGACAGTTCAATCATCCACTCTCAGCACAGAGCGATGAGGAACTAAAATCCTCCCCCCTTTCCCATAGAAGAAGGTGGGACTTCCACGTGGGAAGACAGCAGAGTATGTGATGTCTTCAGTTAAAAACAAAAGCACCATAAAGGAAAAGAGTAGGAAGGAGAGTGGTGAGTGAGGCAGAAGTACACAGAGCTTGTGCATAGCATAGGAGGTGTTCTGAAGAATGGGAAGAAGAGGCATTGGGAAGGGAGCATGTGGGAGAGGAGTCCAGGTGGGAAAGGATTGGGGATTGGGTCAAAGCCAGCAGGAAGACAGGCTTGGACATGGAGACCAGCGAAGTATTGAGAAAGCAATGGAAAGTGGGTGCCAGTGGGCGAACAGAGGAGATGAAAGGATGTAAGAACAGCAGAGAAGATGGAACTTAGCTAGGGATCTGCTAATAGAATCACATGTTTTTTATGAAGTTCAGAGGTACAGATTAAAGGGTCCCATCATGATTCATGTACTTTCCTGGAACCTGATGTGTTGCCAAGATCTGCTACAGAACACCATGTTCTGGAGGGTGAACTCAGAAAGACAACAGTTGACTATGTCGTTCAGTGGCTAGCACACAAATCTGGGAACAATCTTCCAGCAATGGAAGGTGGAGATAAGCCCCCAAAAGTTACTACTCTCAGATTTTCCAATATTCTGCTTGAGGGCTAATTGTGTTATCTCTGAAATCTAAAAAAAAAACAAAACAAAAAACACACAAAAAAACAAGAAACCAATAACTAACACTTATTGAATGTTTAATATATACCAGACATGGTGTGAATTATGAAGTGCTCTGCAAATTCTCATTTAATTCTCACATAAGTCCAATAAAATAGGCACAAAAAGTCTAACCATTTGAGTTGGGCAGACTAGAGTGCAACTGCAGTCCCAGCTACTTGGGAGACTGAGGCAGGAGGATTGCTTGAGCCCAGGAGTTTAAGCCTGTAGTGTACTAAGATTACATCTGTGAATAGCCACTGCACTCCAATCTGGGCAACATCATGAGATCCCCCCTCCAAAAATGAAAAAAGAATAAGGAAGAAGTCTAACCATTTAACAAATATAAAGACTAAAAAGTTAGGTAACTGTGTGAAGCCAGCTCACAAGTAAGAGAGCAAGGATACAAATTCAGGCCATCTGAGTCCAGTACCAACACCTTTAATCACCAAGCTATCAAAATAATAGTAGCTAACTCGCATCTAGTGCTTACTATGTACATCAAGTAGTGTTCTTAACATTATACATTTATTAATCCTTTTAATCCTTATAACTCTGAGATAGATACTGCTGTTCTTCCATTTTAAAGATTTGGAAACTGAGACACAAAGAGGTCAAAAAACTTGCCCAACGGCACACAGTTGGAAGAGGTCAAGCTTGGATTCAATCTCAGGCAGTTTGGCTCAGGGGTTTTTGGTCTAACTCGGGTTGCTGACTCCTCCCATGAGCTGTCCCTCCAAATGGTGTCATGAGAGGCATGTAACAGCAAAAGCTAGTTTCTGCACTTGAGCTTTCAGTGTGCTACAATTTAAGTACATTGGATAAAACTCTCACTTCCTTACTTGCCTGAACAAAAAGTAGACAGGAAATCCTAAGGATTAACAACTTCCTTCCTTCCTTCCTTCCTTCCTTCCTTCCTTCCTTCCTTTCCTTCTTTCCTTTCTTTCCTTCTTTCCTTCTTTCCTTCCTTCCTTCCTTCCTTCCTTCCTTTCTTTCTTTCTCGCTCTCTCTCTCTTTCTTTCTTCCTTTCCTTTCTTTCTCTCTTTCTCTCTTTCTTTTCTTTCTTTCTTTTTTTAATTCTTTTTTAGTAAAAACAAGGTTGCACTATGCTGCCCAGGCTGGTCTCAAACTCCTGGCCTGACAAGTCATCCACTCGCCTCAGCCTCCTAAAGCGTTGGGACTACAGGCATGAGCCATGCCTAGACAGTGAGTTATCTTCTTGATCATGTAAGTATAAAAGTCAGTTTCTCTTTGGCTAATGGTATAGACATCATAAGAAAGTCTGGTTATTGTTTGGTGTAATGTTAATGAAAAACCATCAAGGAGCTTCTCATTTGTCCTGGACACCTTCCTTAAGGGCCTGGCCCTTAGTACATTTCAGTCCCCATCCACAGATTCACAGTATGAGTTTGCTATTGTCTTTTCCATTTCCATGGACTCCTGGGGAACTGTCATTTGATTACCTGCTTAAGCTAATCTTTACATCTCCAATAGAAGAGCTTCAGTTGCAGTACATCCTGTTATAATGTTCTTACACAACTGGTTTCCTGAGCTTTGTCTAAGTGAGAAGGAAGTTTTGTGAAAATTTCGCTCTGATCAGGAAGAAACAAAATACAACAAAAAAGCAGGTTTTGCTCGAAACCTGACATGCTGAGCATCCAGTGCCCTTGCCCCACAGATTCCTCCTCGCTGAACCCCTGGGAGGCAGTACAGTACCTGCTTAGTCTCAGTATGGACACTAAGAAATGCTGAAAGGCTTCATAAGTTAAATAAGGGCAGGATGAGCGTGGTGGCTTACACCTGTAATCCCAGCATTTTGGGAGGCCGATGTGGGTGGATGATCGCTTGAGCCCTGGAGTTCGAGACCAGGCTGGGCAACATGGCAAAACCCCATCTCTACAAAAAATACAAAAATTAGTTGGGTGTGGTGACATGCGCCTGTAGTCCCAGCTACTTGGGAGGATGAGGTAGGAGGACCACTTGAGCCTGGGAGGTTGAGGCTGCAGTGAGCTTTGATCATACCACTGCACTCTAGCCTGAGTGACACAGTGAGATTCTCCCTCAAAAAAAGAAAAGAAAAAAAAAGTTAAATAACAGCAGAAAAAAATACCTAAGTCCAGTAATTGTGCCTGGGTTCATGCTAACGTTAATGTATCACAGCTGCAAAAAATATTTCCTACTTTGCAATCAGAGAGTCTAGGAGTTCAATATAAATTCACTAATCCTTGGAATTTTTTTGTAAGGCAAGCCACAAGAGTACTCATTCAAGGCACAGGGAAGTAAAGTCTTGCCAAGCTCACAAAACTAAGAAACAGACATTTAGAGCAAGCTAAGCTTGCTTCCCACACTCTCTTTTATTTTTCATATCTTTACTCTTTTCTATACAAATTAAAATTTCTAACCAGTTCTATCAGTTGTGGGCCTCACATAATTCCGTTTCCAATAATAATAAAAATAGTATTCCCAATGTATTGAATACTTACTTGATACCAAGAACTGTGTGCCTTTAGCACAGTATCCACGTATCACCTCACTGAAGTCTTAGAACACATAATGAAATAAGTAGCATGAGTATCTCCATTACACAGCTTAAAGAGCAGAAGCTTAGACGAAAAAAAAAAACAAAAAACAAAAAACTTGACCAAGACCAGTATGTAGCAAGCCTTAATGAAAAGCCACACTGCCTCTCACATCACCTAATCCTGACCTACATACCACACGCCATCAAAATCATGAAAGTTAAAGACCTGTCCGTGTGGATATTGTTTTTAGCTGCCTTTTTAAGACAGCAAACAAAAAACACGAATAACACTTCCACTGTAATTTGATATAATCGAAGAGTGCACCAAATTTAATCAAACCCAGGTACTTTCTTCAAAAGCCACAATAGAAACTAACAAACAGAAGCCACCAAGGAGCAAGCAAGACGTGAATGCCAAGTGCTTGGGTTGAAACAGGAACCACTCACTACATTCACTAAAAGAGAAATAGAATAGGGCTAGAAAAGTAGTATAAATGTCAGATGTTTTGAAACACTAATAAATTTACCCTCAAACAAGGTAGAAGTTATGTTAAATGGAGTAGAGAGGTACCTGCCCAGTGCATTAGTGCATGAGTAAATAAGATTAGCATGTAACACACACATTTCTGATATGCAAAGCAACCGTGATTTTCTCAGTCCCACTTCCCATGTGCGTGCCTGACCAGTTCCATTTGTCTGCCTCATTGCCCCTCCAGATCTCAATGCATCTAGTAAAATTTAGAAGTAAAACTTTCACTTTACCTCTAAATTTTAGACAGAACATCACCAACTATATGCCCACAGGTACATGTGTCTACACTATGTGACTATGCAAAAATTCATGAGTAAAGACTCTCACGATCCAATCGCTCCTGAGAGGTCCAGCAGATGATTTTTATTTTTTGGTTTTGCCATGGTTTTTGTTATTATGTTATTTTTTGCAAGGTTGTGTTTATGAGAAATTTTTCCTTTATACTTTTGTAATAAATGATAGAATCCCATAATGTTAGAACTGAGGCTTTAAAATGTGTAATTAATTCCTCATCATCATTTTACCAAGGGTGAATTAGCATCCTAGACAAGTTAGGTGATTTGCTCTAGGACACCAGAACCCAGGACTTTGAGCTCTTAATCATCACCCAGCATTTAGATGACCCAGTCAACTCTGCTTAAGCTGACCAATGAAGGGAGGGAGACGCATAAGTCAGCATTGCCCACAGCATGCTCATTCCATGGTCAAGGAAAACTTGCTCTACTAATTAAAACAAATTTTTTCATACGCTTATGACTTTTCAGAGGGGTGTGGAAGGAATAGGAATATGAAATATGATGTTTCCCAAACTTGATTATCATGGAATGCTTTGCTCAAGAAAATACTTTGCAGGGCTAGAGTTCCACAGAACACACTTGTGAAAGGTTGTTATCATTATTGGTATCTCTGCTGTTGACATTTCTAATTCCGAGACAGGCACAATCCTAAAAGGGGATGAGAGTGAGACTGCACACTACTCCCCCAAAATATACATGCCAACAACAATGAGAGCTAATGTTTATGGAGCACTTGATAATTTAAAAAAGTATTTCAACATGCAGTAACAAGCAAAAGAAATGTTAACTCTCCATTTAAAAAATGTCTCTTTGACATTGTTAATTGTAGGAGTCCCCCTGAAGGACCAGCAATTCAGTTAAGGTTGGGTTTCTGTTGCAAAAAGACGGGCACATAGCCAACAAAGTGAAAATATTATACCTAGAAGGTTCTTAAAATTAATCTAGTTCACTGGTTCTCAGATGTCATGCCTGCAGAGCATAGGTATTTAACTACTAAAGGTGAATAGAATAAAAGTGTACCTTTTCCTAATTCACAGAAAAAGAACATAACTTAATGAATAGAAAGTAGGAGAAGGAAATGAACCCTGCCAACAAGTGAGCTTGGAAGAAGATCCCAGCCCCGAGTGAGAAGTGCAACCCCAGCTGACACCTTGATTTTAGCCCCGAGCAAAGATTACAGCCACACCATGCCAGATTTCTGTTCTACAGAGACTGAGATGATAGATTTCTATTGTTTAAAGCCACTACACTTGAGGTCATTTGTTATACAGCAACAGAACTAATACATATAAGTTTTTGTTAAGTTCTCTTTAGAAAAGTTAGCAAAGGACACAGTTTTGTGGAAGTATAGGTTGATAATTCTTATGGAAGAAAAGTGTGGCATCCAAGTATCAAGGATATTAAATATGTCTATACCCTTTGACCCCATAACTCCACCTCTACATACTCTAAAGAAATAGACATGCATACAAATGTCATTGTATCATTGTTTATAATAATAATGTAAAATGTCCAAAATTAGGAAAATGATTAATTTGCTTGCGTAACCATATGACGGACTGTAGGTCAGTTATTAAACATATTTTCATAATCTGTCATGAGCATTTTAAGGAAAATAAATTTTTTAAAAGAAAATTTAATGACATATATAAATGATCATGATATTACGGTAGATGAAAAAACAGCCTATAAAAATGAAAAAGTGCAGCCATTTTTAAAAAATTGTTTGGTAATTTCTCAAAATAGTAAACATGGAATTACCAAATGACCCAGCATTTCTACTCCTAGATGTATATATAAAAGGAGAATTGAAAACATATATCCACACAAAAATTTGCATATGAATGTTCACAGAAGCACTGTTCTTAACAGTCAAAAGGTGGAAACAATCCAAATGTCTATCACCTGATGAATGGATACATAAAAAGTGGTATATCCACACAACCGGGTAGTATTCAGCCATAAAAAGTAGTGAAGTACTAACATATGCTATAACATGATGAACTTTAGAAACGTTACACTAAGTGAAAAATGCCCGTCACAAAAGGCCAAACGTTGTGTGATTCCATATATGAAATGTCCAGAATAGGCAAATCCATAAAGACAAAAAACAGATGACCAGTTATCAGGGACTGGCGGGTGGGGGGAAAGGAGAGGATGGGGGTGACTGCTAATGGGTACGGAGTTTCTCTTTGGCATGATGAAAATATTCTAAAATTAATTACATTTATGATTGTACAACTCCATGAATATGCTAAATTAAATCACTGAATTGTACACTTTAAAAGGGGTGAATTTTATATTATGTGAGTTATCTCACTAATGTCATTATTTTTTAAAGGCTAAGAAAAAAAGCATTATATTTGGTAAGACTCAAATTTTGTGGGAAAAAAACATATATGCATAAAATGAAAATTGAAAGAAAATTTACCAAATATTAACACTAAGCATCCTTTAGTGGCTGGATTACAGATTTTTTTTCTCTCTTTTGTATTTTTAATTTTTTTGAATAGAGACACAACATATTAAAATCTGAAAAATCAATTACTTTAAAAGAATAATAAGGTATGTACTTTAGTACATAATTGTACTGTTATTTATTTTATGTTTCAAAGGACAGAATTACATGGTGTTTGACAAAGAGAACCATAAATTCTAGGGGTTCTTCCAACTCCATCTGAAAACCACTTATCTAATCCAACTCTCTCTCTCTTTTTTTCAATCCTCTCTTTTAAAAATGGACTAAATCTAAGAGTAATTTGTATAAATTTAAACACAAGAGGCTGCATTTTTAAAATGAAACCAAAATAATAAATCTCTAGCTTTTAGAGAATTCAAACCAACTGACACAGAAAAGGGTTTGCTAAAAAAGATGATCTTGCTCTACAGATATCCATAGAATAGCCATACTACAGTAATCTACTGGCATGTAGACTATTCAACTGAGCAGCACCTCAGAAGGGAGTCAAAGGTCCTTTGATCATTCAGATTGACGTATGACCACAACAGTGATACAAGCACTCTTATTCACATGAAATTACACAATGCCTTGAATGGTTATTTAATCCTTGTGCCTATGACAGCAAGGTCTCTCTGAACAGGGATCTTGGAGTATCTCTATGGAGCCTAAAACATTGTAAGTGAAAAGGCCATAAATTTGTTACATATTACGTTGGGCCCTGAGGAGGGATCCATAAATAACTTTGCAAAGTACGTATCATTACCATCAATACTTTATGGGTGAAGAAGTGAGAATCAGAGAGATTAAGTACCCTACCCAAGGTTATAACAAGTAGGAGGCAGAGCTGGGACTTAAACCTAGGAAGTACAACTCAAAAGTAAGACAATAACTGGGCATGGTGATTCACTCCTGTAATCCCAGAACTTTGGGAGGCCGAGACGAGCAGATCACTTGAGGTCAGGAGTTTGACACCAGCCTGGCCAACATGGTGAAACCCCGACGCTACTAAAAATACAAAAATATTAGCCGAGTGTGATAGTGGGTGCCTGTAATCCCAGCTACTCGGGAGGCAGAGGCCGGAGAATCACTTGAACGGGGTGGGGGGGGTGGGGGAGGATGGGTGGCAGCGCGGAGGCTGCAGTGAGCAGAGATCGCGTCACTGAACTCTAGTCCAAGTGACAGAGCGAGACTCCATCTCCAAAAAATAAAAGTTAGACAACAAAAATAATAAACATTTACAATTTAGGCAATGTTCTGTGCATTTGATTAATTTATTAATATACATAATTAATATTAGCTTATTTAAAACATAACATTAACTTAATCCTTAGAACAACTCTATCATATGGGACCAATTATTATCTTCATTATTATACTGCCTCCTTTATAATAAAATAATTCATTTTCCTCTTTCAGATCACAGTTGAAATTTCAACTTCTTAAAAGCGACTCTGTAATCTATTTAGGCTTGCCCTTGTATTGTCTTACTGAACAGGGCGTTTGTCTTTTTTTTTTTTTTTAAGATGGGAGTCTCGCTCTGTCACTCATTGCAAGCTCTGCCTCCCGGTTCACGCCATTCTCCTGCCTCAGCTTCCCAAATAGCTGGACTACAGGCATCTGCCACCACACCCAGCTAATTTTTTGTACTTTTAGTAGAGATGGGGTTTCATGGTGTTAGCCAGGATGGTCTTGATCTCCTGAACTCATGATCCGCCTGCCTTGGCCTCCCAAAGTGCTGGGATTACAGGCGTGAGTCACTGCACCTGGCCTGAACAGGGCATTTTTCTTTTGCCTAAATAATTTGGGTGATTACTTTATATCTGTCCACCCCAATAGATGCAAAGCACTATAAGGGAATGTTATTAATGACTGAGGGAATGTTATTAATTCGAACAACTATAAGAGATAAACCCTGAACTCTCCCAGAGGCTTCACAAAGTAGTTTAGTTCTTGTTCTCTGAGTCACCTGGAGGTGCTCAGATTCAGGAAGCAGGCTCCTTAGATCTTGCCCGCCATCTATTCCAGAAACTCCAATCCTTCCCTTCCAGCAGGCTGATGGGAAGAGGGAGGGCATAGGATTGACTAGGCCTAGAACATGGTGTACTTCACTTCTTTCCATATTCCAGTGGCCAAAATTCAGGCACATGGATGCATCTAACTGCGAGGGAGTCTGGAAATATGGTCTAGCTGGGCGCTGAAGAGGAAGAGAAAATAGGTTTGGTTAAATAGCTAATCAGACTCCTTTACCAAGCAGACCACCACATTATGTACTGTTTCTTTTCTGCTGTATTAAAAGACTAGAGAAATGAGGGGCTCTCCATCTTTCCATGTGATGTCTTTTTGCACTTAGCGATGTGTCTTTAATTGCCGTGACAGAAGGAAGGCCCCACTAGACCATAAGCTCCACCACAGCAAAAATCAGATCTGCTTTGTCTTGTTCATTAAAGTACTCATGGAGATAACAATCATAAGGGCCTGTGATTAAGAACCAAAGAAATAACTTATTAGCTAAAATATTAAAGGAAAACAACAGTATCAAGATTAACAAACGAAATTCCCCCTAAAGGTAACATTTATGTGAGCTACTTAACCACAAGTTCACTCTACCTGGTTGGTTGGAAACTTAACACAATTGAAATCACAGGAACCAAATAAATTATTGTTAAGAAGACCTCAAAATTATAAAAATTCCTTCAAAAACATAAAGCAAAGTTATATTTTAAATGGCTTATAGGGTATGGAGAAGGGCTTCAAAAGTAAGAATGCATCATGGGGTAGACAGAGGTCATAATCAAACAGCCTTCCTATACAGTGCTGGACATACAGAAGGTATCTATCTGGTCAACATTATTAAACACTGTTATGTTTGAGAATGACAGTGGGGACATCTGGAATTCCTAACTGCAATCATAGTTTGATTTCACTGAAAAGCAGAGGTTTGGGGGGAATAAAGAAATGGAAGATTCAGTAAAGATGAGCTCGGGTAAAGATAGCACTGGCCATCAGAGGGGAAGGGGAGTAACTGTGAAGTTGGCCTGAATGTGGGTTTCTCTTTCTCCAAACCCTTCCTGGAGCCCAGGGCTTAGCAGGGAGGATCTGTCACCTCTTTGTTTACAGAACTGTATGCAGAACTTGCATTGTTTTGACTTGCTGAGGTTTAATTTCATTCTCATTGGCAGGAAGATCAGCAGCGCTGACTTCATCTGCAGCTGAAGCTTGGGGAGTTGCCTGTTCCCATCCCTCAAGTTGTAAGACTCACTTCCTTAATTATGTCAGGAGACTCTCAGACTTGCATTTTTCCCTTGAGATTTGATAATTTCTACTGACACTCTTACTGCCTGTTTCCTCAACCTGGATTCCGGCAGTTTACAAATCTGAATCTCAAGTTCTGAACCATTTACTTTTTAATAATTTAAAATATACAATTTTTAAAAATGAAGAAAAACTAATCGGGCCACCCTGAAAAATGAAATAACTTCTGTTTTCCAAATCTGTTCTCCTTTTCAACTTCATTCAGCGACTGGAAGGCTGGCTCTCACTATTGTGACTAGCATCTTGGCAGCTCCAATTCCTGGTTGAAATGTGAAATCCCAAACCCTAGTCCTGGCCCTTATTCAACTGCTGTGAGGACATTTCTGAGACAGAGACCTCATTCTGGAGCAAGCTGGATCCCAGCCCTCCACCTATAACTTCCCAGTGCATTCAATAAACCTTTCTTGAGGACCTGCTAAATGCAAGGCATTCTGAGTCTACCGGAGCATGCAAAGGCTAATCTAGAAGAGCTGCTCCCTTCGGCCAGGAGGCTTACAATCTAGGAGGGGCAACCGACTATAAATGACCACATAGCAAAGTAAAAATGTCATGCGTGCTAACAAATAAAGACTGTGGCAATGTGCAAAATATTTGCTCAGACATAAAGAGCACATTCCTGTACTAAAGATCTTCACAATTCATTCTTATGATTAGTAGTCATAGAGATCATAATGACAATAGCAGCAGCCAAAATCTATTGAACAATTTCTATGTGCCATGTTGCTTTTTCAGATACCCAATCCTCATGACTCTCTAGATTAGATGTTATTTTCATGATTCTCATTATACAGGTGAGAAAAACTGAGGCTTAGAGAGATTAAGTAAATTGCTGAAGGCTCCACTGCTAGTTAACAGTGGAGCCGGGACTCCTTCCAGAGCCCAGCTCTTAACTGCTCACTAGGCCGCCTGTATAACACATTCCACTCTTATGAAAACTCAAAGAAATGAAGGGCATTCCAAAAGTTTTCTCTTCAAAAAGCGTTATTTGGGACAGTACGCTTCAGGTTCAGCAGGAGGATTTAAAAGCATATCCAAGGCAATTAATCAGAAACGGCAAGTGGCTTATTCCACTCCAGATTTTTTCAATTTGCAAGCACCAAATAAACATTTTGTCATGGAGTCAGAGGATAATGCAATAAAAATGAAACCATGGGGAAATAATATGAAGCACACCTTAAGACTATATATATTTTTTAGTCTTCAAAAGTAATTGCTCTTTGTATATAAAGGGAACTACTAGTTAACTAGAAATGAGATATGATGCTCACTACCTTTATTCCCAAAGCAATAATAAATTTGTCAGTCCAAATAGGAAAAAAAACTTTGGACTTTCCTCATTCCTTTTTTTTAGCTAAAAAAAGAAAGAAAGAAAAGAAGGAGGGGAAAAATAGTTCCTTTTTTGCTTAAAGAAATAAAATACATTATGTTTAAATTCGCAATGTGGAGTCTAGATATGCTTTTACCAGCATAATTTCAACTTTCTCCAGAAACATCTGCAAAAGAAATTACCAATAAAAATGCTCCACAGCAAATTTTACAGTCAGGTAATACAAAGTAACAGATTTATCTACTGCGAGGACACCTCTCCTGTCTTCCCCAGGCTCTCCTGCCTCATGTCCCTTACTCTAAGAAGGGTACTGAAGTAGGGAGGAGGGACTCACACTTCCCTTTTCTCAAAGATTTGTTTATTATCTCTTTGTGAGTTGGTATTTAGGGGGAAGGAGGAAGTAGAAAAGTAGCAACTAGAGTGCTCCTTTAAAGGTTATTAGTAATACTTCTTGTCAAATGCAACTGAATTGAACTATGAAAACATTGCTTTTTGGCTTGGTTACATGCCTGTAGGTTTCCATGTGGGCATTCTCCCCTCCAATCCTTATTCAATCAATCATTAGTCAAATAAGTTATGTACTGAGAACTTGTTTTGCGCAAAGCACTATTCTGCATAAAAAGCATTACAAAATTAAATAAGAAATTCATGCCCTGAAGAAGCTGAAAACCTAGACAGAATTCATGGGAAAGTGTGAAACCAGAACCAATGAACTGTTTGTTCACCTGGTAGGAGAAATTGGAGAAGAAGAGGTCACTTTAAACGTTTTATACACCGATTTTTCTTTACAAGGAGAGTGTATTACTTTTGTAGTTTTAAGTTGAAAGCCAAGTTAGGTAAGATTAAACAAATACAAAAGAAGGCATCCAAGTAGTGAGTAACATGATCACAAGTAGGTATGTAGGTGTGTACTTGTCACTGTTCAATTTTAATCACATTGATGAGAATACTGATGTTTAGCAGATTTAGAAACTGTGGACTATATTCAGTTCCAGCACATTTCAATTCTGAATCCAGGCCTATTTTACTAACAGCCACTTTAAGTTTCAATCTTAGCAGTAATTTTACAATGCCCACTGGCCTCCAACATTGCCAAGTGTTTGACCACATAATCAGAAATTTCCGGCTAGTTTTGGGATGCATATACTTATCTACAAAATTATTTGCATGATGTATCCTTTGGATGGGCATGGCTTCTTTTTTAGATGGATCAGTTTCTTTTACAATGAGCTTCAATGATGAAGCAGATGTTTAATCATCTAACTAGACTGGAGCAGCTGGCAAAATCTTCATGCATGGTTCTTACACATGCAAACTGCAAATCTCTTCTGCAATTTCCATTTCTTCTAAGTAACTCTGAAAGTCTTATTTGTTTGGCTTGAATTTTGCTTTTATCTTAACATTTTCTAATTCAGTGTATTCAGATATCTTGTCCCATAGGTAAGAAAATGATGCATTTCAAACCACTACTAAGTCACATGGCTTTTTGGTACCCCAAAATCCTTAATCTGAAAAAGTAGTTGAGGAGACCTTTTCAAGTTTCCATTGCCTAGTGATCTGACAGCTTCATAAACTAAATATTAATACTCTGCTTCAGCTCTTACAAGTATCCCATCCCATAAACTGGCCAGAGTTAGGAGCAGAACCATGTAAGTCAACAATCTTGATCATTTTCTCCATCACTTCATGCTGTGAACCTAGCCTACACTTTCTTCTGAAGAAAGATGAAACGGAAGTTGGTTATATCAATCACCTCTTTGAATTGAACAAACTCTTGGAAGCTGTTTCTCCCCTCCTTTCCTTGCATATGACTACAAGTAAACCCAGTGTTTACATGTTTAGGAAAAACTTTTCTTAATTCATATGTGCTAGAAAATTATTTTTTTGTTTTTTTCTTAATTTTTATTTTTTGCAAAAAAACCTTCCAAGTATTACACTTATAGTTCAACTCATAAGCTACAAGGTTAGACACCCTAACAGGGAAGAACTTGGTAGATTAGGGTAGTCTAAGAGTTCTTCACAAAAGGGATGGGATGTACTTACTTAGGTTTTGTAAAATGGCCAGGATCTTAAGTAGGGGAGTGATATAGTTTGGCTCTGTGTCCCCACCCAAATCTCATCTCTAACTGTAATCCCCATAGACCCCACCTGTTGAGGGAGGGTTCTGGTGGGAGATGACTGGAGATTGAATCATGGGGGAAGTTTCCCCCATGCTGTTCTCATGGTAGTGAATAAGTTCTCATGAGATCTGATGGTTTTATAAGTGTTTGACAGTTCCTCCTTCGCATGCTTTCTCTCTCCCCTGCCACCTTGTGAAGAAGGTGCCTGCTTCCCCTTCCGCCATGATTGCAAGTTTCCTAAGGTCTCCCCAGCCATGTGGAACTGTGAGTCAATTAAACCTCCTTTGTTTATAAATTACCCGGTCTCCAGTAGTATCTCTATAGCAGTGTGAAAACGGACTAATATGTGTAATAAATAGAGACATGACAAGAAGAGGTAACTAGCTCAGGCAAGGACTTAAAGGCTGGTAGGAAACAGACTAGCACTATTCATAGTAGCCCCAAATTGTGAACAAACCAAATGACTGTTAACAGGGGAATGAATAAAGAGTGGAATATTCATGAAATGAAATGGGAAATAGCAATGAGAATGCACAAACTATAACTACATGCAGCAACATGGATGAATCTTACAGATATAATGTTGGGTAAAAGAAGACATACAAAATGTACCAACTATGAATTCTTTTATATTATGTTCAAAAATAGGCCAAGCGAATGGTGTTAGAAGACAATACTAGTTTGTTTTGTGGGAAGGAAAGAGACACTGAAAGGAGATACAACGAAGGCTTCTGGGGTGCCAATATTCCATTTGTTGGCTTGGGTGCTGGTTAAATCTGTGTTTACTTTGTGAAATACATTGACCTGTACACCTTGTGTGATTTGTGTATTTTTCTGTGGATGTGTTATACTTCAACAATAATTATGAGAGAGAGAGAGACAGACAGACAGACAGACAAACAGGGTAACTAAAGGGCCAAGAATAGTAAAGACACTTCTTTAAAAAAGTTGTTAGGACTTCCTAATGTTACTGGCACAGTGATGGATAAATTAACCAATGAACTAAATTAAACGGCTCAGAGAAGGCCCATGCATGCATGGAATTTTGGTATATGACAGAGGTGACATGTCAGATTAGAGCTGGAAAATGGATACTGACACAGAAAATGACAAGGGACTCCTCCCTCCCTCACACCATATACAAAATCAAAGATTTAAATGGGTTAGGGAATTAGATGTCAAAAATAAAACTTTAAAGCTTCTAGCAGAAAAATATAAGTGAGTATCTTAGACTTTAGGTAGAGAGAAAACATTTAATAAACAAAAAGCAGTGATCATTAAACTTTAATAAATTTGACTATAAAATTTAAGAATTGTGTTTATTCAAAATCTTACAAAAAAGCGAAGACAATTTAAATCTAGGAGAAAGTATTAACAATATACACAAACAAAAAAAGATAAATTAAGAATATATCTGGCCAGGCACACTGACTCATGCCTGTAATCCCAGTAGTCTGGGAGGCTGAGGCAGGAGCATAGCTTGAGCTCAGGAGTTCAAGACCAGCCTAGGCAACAGAGTGAGACCCCATCCCTACAAAAAATAATTAAAAAAAAAATAGCCAGGCATGCATGCCTGTAGTCCCAGCTACTTGGGAGGCTGAAGTGGGGAGGATCTTTTGAACACAAAAGTTTGAGACTGTAATAAGCCATGATCCTGCCACTGCACTCTAGCATGGGTAACAGAGTAAGACTCTGTCTCTCTCTCTCTCTATATATATATATACACACACATATAATATATATACTATATTAAATATATAAATGTATTATATATAGATATATATAGAGAGAGAGAGATTTAATAAATCCTACAAATCAATAAAGAAGCACAAGGAACCCAACAGAAAATGGGCATTTTACACACAAAAAAACTACATAGCCATTTAAAACACGACAATATGGTAAACATCATCAGTGATCAGGAAAATGCAAAATTAAACAGATAAATATTTTTAATCCATTTGATTGGCAAAATAACAAGTTTAAACATATAAATTATTAGAGAAAATGTAGATCCAAAGACTATTTTGTACATCATGGTGGCAGGGGTTGGGGGGTGTGTAAACTGTTGCAACCACTTTAGAAAACAGTTTACTACTATCTCCTAAATTTGAACATTCACATACCCTGTGTTTCAACAGTTTGCCTTCTAGGGATATATCCAAGAGAAAATTTTGTACACATATAACAAAGAACATCAAAAATATTCATGGGTGGATTGTTTAAAATACCAAAAACATAGAAACACTTAAAATGTCTATCAACTGGAGAATGCACCAGTAAAGTATGATATATTCACATACAGGAATATAATACAGCAATCAAAACAAATGAACTACAGCAACCTACAAAAGTATAAAAGAATCTTAGGAATATAATACAGTGTAAAATAAGTCCCAAAAGATTGTACATAGTATACCTTTATATAAACTTCAAAACAACTAAAATTTAAAATCTGTAGTTTTTTATTGATGTGAATTCACATAGTAATCACCATTTTGAAGTGTACAATTCAGTGGCATTTATTAAAAATGTACAGTTCTTAAGAATACATGTAGATGCAATAACACTGTATAAAAAGGAAAGTAAGGGAATGACAGAAACAGAATTAAGGAAGATGGTACCTGGGAAGGGAGGGACAGGCAGAGGTTTAGGGTGGCCAAGAAGGGGGAACCACACGGCTAGGCATAGGGTTTATCAAGGTTCTAGTTTTACTATTGGCTGTTAAGGTCATCGGTGCTTATCTCACTACTGAAAATGACCAACAATATAAACAAAAAACCAAATAAAAATAAATACATTGGTCCCCTTTGCCTCACATCAACAGATGCTGGCAACAATTTCTGCAAAGTATAGAAGGCAATTTTTACAATAGATGCTTTGAAAACAAAACAGGAAAATTTCAATTCTATTGAAAGCAATTATATTCCTTTAAATTTTATATGAAGTCATAAAAGGGGGGAGGAAAAGAACTGGCTAAAACAAAATGGCAAAAGGGCCTCAGAAATCAATATTATTTTTGGAATAAGTCCCACGGACTCCTGTGAAAGAAAATGGTGATGAATTTTCTTATGGCAGAACACTTTGCCTTCTCACTGGTAGGGAGACAAGCAATTTTGGCCCCTGGCAGAACTAATATCCCACGTCTCCCATGAAGCCTTCTAAGACTACCCAAATCCGCCTGCCACTCATATAGCACTTAACAGACAGTATCCCATGTTTTACAGCTATTCTGTCAGGGTCCCTAGAGAAAAATCTTTATTTACCTGGAGGTAATATAGCATTGTGGTTAAAAATCAAGACAGGAATCAGAGAAGGCTGGTCCAATGGTAGTGGGTTATCAGAACTTATTAACTGTGTCACTAAAGTTGATATACAAAATCCACTGCTAAATTTGGCTTTTTATTTTTTTAAAGGTTATTTATTTTTAAAAAGGTTATTTATAAAAAATAACAAAATTTTAAAAAAGAATAAAAGGAAACAACAACAGCTACATAGTGTCAGCTACTGTTCTAAATACTGAAAAATTTGTAACATGTTTGTTAACTTATGTTAACATTTAACATATAAAAGTCTACTAATCTTTACAACAACTCTAAGAGGTAAGTACAACTATTTAGAAATAAATAGAGACAGAGAGAGGGTAAGTAACTTGCATTAAGCCTCCAAGCTATAAATAGTAAGTGCAGGGTTAGAATTTGAAACTAGGCATACCTCCAACCTCATACCCTTAATCATTATGGAGCCTCAAGCCCTCGATTACTTAGATGTTATAATTTGATCAGTTCAGCTCCACGCCCAATGGGTCAGAAGTAGCGTTTGGCATCCTGGTACAGGGCAGGAAAGTTAATCTGAGAGCAACCTGGGCTCCAGGCCTGGCTCTGAAACTGATGCCTGACTGGACATGTGAAAGGCCATTGTCTCTTTGAGCCTCAGTTGTCTATTCTGAAAATGAAGGGTTGGACCCGATGGTCTCTAAGGCCCTTGCAGTGCTGATGTTTTATGAGCCTGGGATTCCTGGCTCAATTCCTTGCAGCCCAGACCATACTGGCTCTTCCTGGGCCAGGTCTGGCCCCCCTGCTGGGCTCAGTGTCTTGCATTTGGCTCTGCTTCTCACAAATGAAAGAAAAAGAACAACGGGAAATATCCTCCTGAGAGACTGGGAGGGATCCCATGGCTGCTCTGTACGCTTTGAAGCACTCACACTCATTAACCAGAGACAACTACCTGCCAAGTGAAGGATGGAAAGAAACTAGACTAAGGGGAGAAATGAACTCACAAAACCTGGCTACATCCAAATTAAAAGGGCATCTCTGAGCACTTAAAGAATTGACAATGTTATTGCAACAAGATGTGCCAGTTTCTTAAAGAAATGAAGACAGGATCATCCAGGAAGACCGGAATGGATCAGAGAAGGCAGGACAAACCTGATAAACTATGCACCAACCAAGGTTATTTACAGCCTGGGAAGAGGGTGAAATAAATGAGACAGACATGTCTGCCTCCACTATCCCACCATGAACTCTTCCAGGGCTGGTGCTGTGTTTCAGGAAACTGTGCATCCCAGGAACTGTAAAGGCATTAGGGTTCAGAATCTGCCAACATCAACAGAGAACCTACTAGGTGACACAGTTGTTTGTATCAGAAATGTATCTTTATACTATTTTAGAGATGAGGAGAGAGAGTCTATAGAGACCTTGATTCCAGTTCTGGATCTTCCATCATTAGCTATGTAGACCTGTTCAAGTAACTTCACCTCTCTAGGGCCTTGGCCAGTTATCCATAAACCAAGGGGCTGAACGTGATTATAGAAGATGGGCCAGGCCAGACACCACGGCTCATGCCTGTAATCCCAACACTTTGAGAGGTCAAGGAGGAAAGATCGCTTGAGGCCAGGAGCTTGAGACAAACCTGGGCAACAACGTGAGACCCCACCTCTACAAAAATATATATATATATTTTTTTTTTAATTAGCCAGGTGTGGTGGCACGAGCCCGTATTCCCAGCTTCTCAGGAGGCTGAGGCAAGAGGATTACTTGAGGCCAACCTGGGCAACAAAGCAAGATGTAGTCTCTAGAAAAATTTTTTTAAAAATTATCTTGGCATGGTGGTATGCATCTATAATCCCAGCTTCTCAGGAGGCTGAGGCAGGAGGACTGCTTGAGCCCAGGAGCTCCAGACTGCAGTGAGCTATTATTGTACCACTATACTTCAGCCTAGAGACTGAACAAGACCCTGTCTCTAAAGAAAAAATAATAATAATAAAAAAAAAATTTAAAAAAAGTGAGCCAGTTCAAGAATCTATAGTTCATAAAGTTACCAAATAATTATTTTATATTCATGTAGAAAACCATTCACCTGAATTAATTTAATGTCTTCATATTTTAGGCCATTGGAACTCAACGGACTCCACTATTCTGAGCACATAATGTATGAATCCAAGAAAAAAACAATTGAAGTTTTGGGTTTCAGAAGCTCTTCTGCTTCTGTTCCATGTGCTACTAGCTAGCATGACCATACAGGGCTGGGCATGTTGTGCCCTGTAGAAGGGCATCTAGCCAAAGAAGGTGGAGGAGATAGGGCTAAATTCCAAACTGCCCTTTGGCATGAGCTTTGTGCCCACGAGGCTCAGTACAAACCAAAGCTGCATTCTGAGTTTGTGAGTGCCTCTGAACTGTCCATCAACACTGAAGAGAGCCATGGCCAGGACTGCGAAGCAATGGCCAAGTCTGTGTTCAAGTTTGTGTTTTGTATACAAAACATGTAGTTTTACCTTTGCTTAAAATATTTCCAGACACCTCCTTTCACCTCCATTCAGTTTTTAAGATCTCCAATAAAACCAATCCTGTCCTTTATAATCACATGTCAGTATGGACCCAAACCAGTACTAGCCAGGATGCTTGAATGGATTGTTTCTAAAAATCTCAATCCAAGGGTTGACACATTGTGCATAATGGCAGCATAAATGGAAAGTGGGGGCAACCTTTCAAGGTGATTCCTTGGAAAGGGACAACCCTTATTTAGCTGAGCAAGACCTGGAATTTAAAATAAATCTATTTCATTACTTTCACATTTCCAAAACATGGTAGCTGCTAAATGTACTTGGAAAAAATATAGAAAAATGAAAACTCTGAGAAAAACAAGTCACTGGATTATCTGGGCATCTAACGTGTTGTCTTTACATGTAGGTAGTGGTTCTTTGCCACCACTATCAAGTCATTCATTTTGAGGCTCCTGACTTTTCTAGCAACCAATTAGATTTGCACTGGTTCATTCACATTCTTTTTCCTTTATGCTGTGATCAATAGCTACCAAGACCATTCATTCTGGATTTCCTGGGTCAGTCTCAATTTCAAATATTCTGCCCCTCTTTCCTCTGAATAAAAAGTTCCCAATTTTTTATTTGGAAAATATGGTCACCATAATAATGGCATTCTCCTCACAAAAATATTAGTCAGGCCAGAGTCATACCATCATTACACTGCCCATATTTGGTTTGTGGCCATCAAAAGGAGAACTGGCTGGTTCAACCAGGATCTGAGGCCATTTTCTTGGTCTCACTGAAGAGACAAATAATGCATTTGCTATAAAACAATTTAGAATTCAAACTCAAATAAACTTTCCCCTTGTCCTGGAAGAGAGTTTCTCAAGGCTAAGGAGTTACTATCTGATGGAAGGGTACAAAAATCTGGAAAAAATGAAGCTATGGGGCTTTCCAACTGCCAAACTCCCACAGGCTGGCTCCCAATGCACATCACAGTTGCTATTAAAGTGTCACCATTTACAATTTGGTGCTAAATCTTTCTGAAGCTAAGCTACTCAACATGGTCTACCAACAAATTGATTCCCTATTCCTTATTCTATTAAAACATAGGGAGAAAATGAAGTGGGTGTTGGTGATAAAAGTTATCTAACCTCAAGTTGAAAATGAAGTTATTATTCATTCATGCCAGTACCCTGAAAGGGAAACCAAAGCGTCAGGTTTCCATAGCGGGTTCAACTCTGCGCTTGCAGCCTTTATGAAAGGAAAACAGGCTGCCTCTGGTTTTGTTTTGTTGCCTCCTCTGTAGTTTTGTGTCTGTTTTTCCTCTGGGTGCCTCACTCTGAATCCTTTAGAGCATGGAGTAAGGGGAGAAAAGTTATACTTGCAGGGAGGTTTAAATAGTGTTTGCCAAGCACTTTAATATACAACACGCTTAGATTTTTTTTCCTCCCGCCTCACAACCTTGTGAAGTAGGTGAAAACTTCATTTTAATGGTGTGACTATGGAAAGAAATGCTACTGAGTCATGTCTTTCATACTTAGGTCAGTTGGTCAGAACCCTGGGAGATCACAGAAAACTAAATTAAAATGGAAAAATACTAACATATGTTCCCAGTAGTTTTGGGTATCTCAGCATGAGAGTGAATAAGCTATAGATTCTGACTCAAGATGTGTGCAGTTTGCTTTGGACTTTGTTCTTGCTTACTTACTTATAAAACTTCTTAACTGTACTTCTAAATTATAGCAATTCCATAAAACATTCAAACCTTGGGGCTTGGTTTTCTCCTCCTAGCAGGCTGAGTCATAAAAAATAAATCTCAGCCAGTTCAATAGACAACACACCCCTCGCATTAAGAATTGGTATTGTTCCCTGCATCTCCCATTTCATCCAAAAGTCACACCCAGTTCGCATTTGAAGAAAAAAAAGAGCTCAGGGACTTATCCAGTTCAACATTTGCACATTTAATAAGAGAACAGAATTTCTGCCAAGTTATAGGGGTAAGTTGCATCAGAATCTTCCAGAGGAACTTAGGAGCAGTTATGAGCATGGACTTTAGATGTCGCCAGACCTGGGTTCAAGTGCTGACACAGTGTGACATTGGTCACACAGTGACCAATGAAATGGGGGTGTTTAACCTCATAGACAGTCGCCATGAGAACGAAAGGAAAGAGAAGATAAAAGACAAGACATCTGGGAAGCCCAGTATAAGACACAGTGAGCATCCAGCCAGTACTTACCATCTTACTTCTACAGACATTTCCAGGTTTAGCCAAATCCTGTGCCCTTCTACTACACAGAGTGTCAGGGAGTGAGTCACAAGACTCATTCCAAATCAAACCTCACGGAGGCATTGCTGGGGGAGGTAGAATATTCACTCAACCTGAAACTCAGGGTCAGGATTTAAATCAGGAAGCCACAGACTGGTACAATTTTAGACTTAAGAGGAAGTATATAATTTATAATCTGTTAAATTCCTATATGCAAATTATAGACACAGTGTCTGACATATAGCAGACAATGAATACATGTCTGCCCTCCCTCTTTTTTTAATACTGAAAAATACCTAAAATTCTCGGCCCTAAAGTGATTTGCTCAAGTCACACAAACAGCCATTGGCAGAGCTGGATTTGGCACCTGGATCTTTTTAGAAGAGACGGGTGCCGTTTCAGGTCTATTGTCAAGAGTATTAGTGTCAAATGGTTTGAAGGAACTAGACAAACAACTTCCAACACCCAGGAATGAAATGATCTCCCCAACTTATAACGACAGCATGTTGTCCCTATCCCTTCACCACTACGCCCATCCCCGAACTCCCACTGACAGAAGCTAGACTCCCTCCAGTCCATGGGGAAAATGCTCTCTAGGAAGCACTGGGGGTTCTGAAGAGCAGAGACAGAGCTCTGGGGTCTTGAGATCGCGGGGCGTCTTTCCTTCTTGGCCCACTGAAGCACACAGCAGTCTCAGGTGATCCCTTGGAAGCAAAAAGGATCCAGAAACTTTCTCAAGGGTTCTAACAGTCAGTTGAAATGGGGAGCCAGGGACAAGGAGATGAAAACATGACCTTTCAGGCCAAGTCTGGGGAGATGACAAGCATGGATTTCTGGGTTTGCAGGACTGAAAAAGACCCTTTTAAATTTCAGTGGAAAATCCTGATTCTGTCCTACAGGTATTGCATAAAAGAACTAGTTCCAAGCTCTAAGGGTCAAGGGGAGGACAGCTAACAAGCCTGCAGTGGTTCTGAAGAAGGAAAGAAGGAGACAGCAGAAGTGGGTGGAAACTGCCCTTCTTCATTTATAATTCAAAGATTCATTCGAGAAATACATATTGAGCACTGACTGTCAGAAACTCTGGCCTAGGGTCCAGGATGCAAGTTGGGGGCTGGCGGAGAAAACCACCAAGAGAATGTGAAACTAAGCTCAGGCCTGAAACCTGAATAGGAGGTAGCCAGGTAGCGAGGAATGTTCTAAGCCAAGCATAGGCAAAGGTTTCATGTAAAGGACAAGATAACAAATATTTTAGTTTCTGCAGGTCACACAGTGTCTGGCAGCTATTTAACTTTGCCATTAGAGGGTAAAAGCACCAACACACAATACATAAAAGAATGAGTGTGGCTGTGTTCCATAACCCTTATTAATGAACAACAACATTTCCATTCTATATAATTTTCATGTCATGAAATAGTATTCTTCTTTTGATCTTTTCAACCATTTAAAAATGCAGAAGCCACTCTTAGCTTTTATTTTACAAATATCTGTATTGATGTATATGAGGGTTCAGTCAAGGTCATTCCTGAACTAGGAAGATGGTATTCATTTCTAAACCACGGACTCCCTTAGGCCCTTGTACCAAGGCTGGGACTAGAGTGAGACAAGAGAGCTGCCCAGCACTCACAATTTAAGGAGGCACTCACTAAGAAGTATATGGGTGGCACTTCTGAGACCCTGAGAGAAGGTGCACAAGGGTGAGACACTCACTCATCTCACCCTAGCGATGGCCCTGCTTGTACCTGTGCATAACAGAGTGCATTATTGTGATGTGGCGACCTCTTCCTTAACCATCACTGTGTTGGATGATATCCTTGTGCCCAAGGTTGTGGACTGACAATCTCATTCCCAGCCACTGTACTGGGGTGCAGAGTTTGGATAATAAGAAAAACAATTTAGATAGTAACATTTAGGCAGAAAGGGAGGAGGGAAAAAAAAGAAAAGCTATGTGGACTGGAGTTTGGGAGAATCTGGAGAAGTTGGAAAATTTTTAAAATCATATTTGGGGCCAGGCACAGTGGCGCATGCCTGTAATCCCAGTACTTTCCGAGGCTGAGGCAGGAGGATCATTTGAGGCCAGAAGTTGGAGACTAGCCTGGGCAACACAGCAAGATCTTGCCACTACAAAAAAAAAATTTTTAATCATATTTGAAAGTTGTTGCTGGTAGAATAATGTGAGAAACATTGAGAAGGAGATGAATGTCCAAGGGACAAGTTTAACAATCTCCACTGTAAATAAAAGTGTAAACCTCCTTTGCCACTTTCTTTATCTTCATTCACATATCTATACCTATACATATATCTAAATCTATTTTGCAAATCATATATCTGATAATGAACTTATATCCAGAATATATATCAAAAATATAAAAGACACCTCAATTTAAAAATGAGCAAAGAATTTCACCTATGGCTAAGAGCACATGAAAGGATGTTCAGCATCATTTGCCTTCAGGAAGATGCAAATCAAAACAATGAAATATCAGTTTATACCCACTAGGATGGCTATAACCAAAAGACAGACAATAAGAAACATTGTTCAAGATGTGGAGAAATTGGGCTGGGTGCAGTGGCTCACACCTGTAATTCCACCACTTTGGGAGGCCAAGGTGGGTGGATCACCTGAGGTCAGGAGTTTGAGACCAGCCTGGCCAATATGGCAACACCCTGTCTCTACTAAAAATATAAAAATTAGCAGGGCGTGGTGGCACTCACCTGTAATCCCAAATACTCGGGAAGCTGAGGCATGAGAATTGCTTGAACCCAGGAGGCGGAGGTTGCAGTGAGTCCAGATCGTGGCACTGCACTCCAGCCTGGGCAACAGAGCAAGACTGTGTCTCCAGGAAAAAAAAAAAAGATATGGAGAAACCAGAACACTTTTACATTGCTGGTGGGAACGTAAAATGTGCAGCTGTTTTGGAAAACAGTCTGGTCATTGCTGAAAAGATTAAACAGAGTTATCAAGTGACCCAGCAATTCCAATCCTCGGTATTTATCCAAAAGCAATGGAAATTATATCCACACAAAAACTTCTGCTAGAATGCTCACAGCAGTATTATTCATAATAATCCAAAAGTGGAAACAAGTCAATGTCCAACAATTTATGAATAGATCAATAAAATGGGGCATAATCATACAATGAAATATTATTCAGCAGTGAAAAGTATGAAGTACTGATTCATGCTACAGTATAAATGAAACTTTAACCTTGAAAAGATTATGCTAAGTGAAAGAAGCCAGTCACAAGACCAAACACTATAAAAGTCCATTCATATAAACATCCAGAATAGAGAAATCTATAGAGACAGAAAGTGGATTCGTGATTGCTTAGGGCTGGGAGAGAGGCACAGGATGGGGTGATGGAGGGTGATAGCTAAAAGAAACAGGGTTGCCTTTTGAGATGATGAAAATGTTCTAAAATTGACTGTAGTGATGCCTGCACATATCTGTGAACATATTTAAAACTACTGAATTGTATAATTTAACTGGGTGAATTGTATGGTATGTGAATTATATGTCAATAAAGCTGTTACAAAAAAATAAGAAGAAACCAAAGCATTTCTCCTCCCCTTCAAGGAAATCTGCTATTGTGTTTCAAAGGACTGGCTTTCCCTATCCTTAAAAGATGAGAGCATGACTTTGTGTTGCTGAAGGCTGAGGGGGTTTTCTGCTGAGCTTTCTGAGGGTTTGAGAAGTGATGGCCTAAACAAGAAGGAAGGGTTTGGGGTTCTTTGTAGGGGACTGAGCCTTGGGGTTAGGGGTTCAGGGTTCTGGTGCCTGAGCTCTAGAAGACCCATATTTAATATGAGGCTCTGAATGTGTTCAGGCAAGCCACTAGAATAAAGAACCACTGAAAGGGGCACCATTTGGCTGTCATGGTGCCAGAAAATAAGCCCAGCCCTGCTGTCTGAGAACAGCTTTTGAGAGAGGACCCTATCTGAGCCACCAGTTAGTCTAGTCATGGGGGTCAGTGGGTGCACCTGCCCCCCCACTGATGCTTCAAATCCTTGAATGCTGAATCATTTGGGCAACAGGGTGATAAACCTCCTCTCTAACCCCAGGACTCCATTAAGCTAAGACGGGGCCACTTCTATGACTCATGACTTTTCAGAGGTCATTCAGAGGGCAGCTTGAGTCCCCACTCTGTAAAATACAGGTTGTAGAGCAGATTAGGGTTTCACCAGATGGTTTTATCCTCACCCATTGGATCTAATTCTTTTCAGGCCACATACTACCATGGCCCAATTTCAAGCATAGGGCCTCTCCAGCTGCCAATTCCCATTGTGTAGGATATCTAGGGAAAAGAAAAATAACAATAATCCTAATGCTGATACTGTCCCAAGACTACTATGAGAATAACAGTGGCCACAGTGCATTTACCTTACACTGGAATCCAGAGTCAAGGTTTTTCACTCCCGCTCTTACCAAATCTTAGCCAAAGGGCTAGTATAACTACAGATATGCAGGGGGACATTTATCCCATAGTGCACCATGCAGCTAATAAGGGAAAGCAGTCCAATCATCACAAAGCTGGACTCTGACAGTCATCATATTTTCCACTGAGGCACTAGACGTGACGAAACTGCACAGGAGCTGAGAGGAAGCTGGATTCCCTTTCACTGTGCTCAACAGGAAGGGACCAGCATCATCCTATACCCATGTCATCAACCCAGCACTACCCTTTGTGATGAAAGAGGCAGCCTGGCAAATCACCAAGCACAGGCTTCCAGCTAAGCCTAAGCACCCCACGAAATTTTAATTATCTCAAGGTCCAAACTGTATCCTAGCTCCAGGGCAACCAAATTTCCAGACCAGAAAACAAGACATGTTGCTATCTCAACAGCAATCCCTGACAACATTGAACAGTGTGGCTTGATGGATATTTTATCATCCATAAAAACTACCACTTAGAAGATGAATTTATTACTGGTTGGCCCCTTTACATGTAACAGACATTGGCTCTCCCCTAAGGTTCAGGTCTCTTCAATTTGAAAGAGACAAAATTTAGAATCAAGGACATGTATACCAACAAAGGTATTTTTGTGAAACACTCAAAAAATAATTGCCTCTTAGGTTTAATTTTCTGTTCTTGAGAGTGAAGTATGAAGAAGAAAGGCACATTTTAAAAGGAAGAAAGTAAAATAAGAAGCAGCAATACAGAAGCTACTTTTGACCTTCCTTTTTAAATTATAGCTTTTCTAGACTGATTTAAAATTTTTTTATTCATTCTTTACTTTTCATTTTTATTCTTTGTTTTTTACTCTTTATTTTATCTAAGTTTTTTTTTCTATTTTGTCATACATATTCTTGTACAGTAAATCTTCTTCCGGAACAAAGAAGGGAAATAAGTGAAGTGATAACACAGGAGCCAGTGGAATTTCTGCCCTGGCACCTTCACATTCTCTGAGAGCATGTGGAGCTCGGGTTACATGAGCAATTCCAGCAAGGCAGAAGCAGAAACTTCTTGTACTTCACATTCAAGATAACTATATGTATCTAAACTCCTCAAAATTCAGGCAGATTGAGAATTTTTTTTAAAAAGGAAAAACACCCCTAATCAATCTTTAACCTGGGGACTTTAGCCACCCATCAAAATATCCTGTCTTATTTCAGAGCAGGAGAGAGGGAGTATGACTGTAACTGGATAAGGGATAGGGTTTTAATTTCTTATAAGGAGGAGAAGGAGGATACCAGTAGTTAGTATGTCAGCAAGGATTAATCTTCATTAATGTTTTCTATTCGAATCCATTCTTCTCTACACAGCTGTGCAAATATAAATTAAATGGGTCATTCTGACCAAGGCATCCTAGAAAAAAACATGTTTAATGCGAGGGTCAAGGAATTAATTGGACAGATAGCACATTCTTTAAATGTGTGGGAAGGATTGTTCAAACCACCACACTATACATTGAGAAGCATGAACTCAAATTCATACCACTGTAAACATCCCTGAGTGAGAAGACAAACAGTAGAAGGCGGTGGAAATGTGTTCTCGACAAAGCATATCCACAATGGCCAGAGTGAGCAGAGCAGCACTCACTCCTTGCTAGAACTGTGTGGTGAGTAGCATCTCATTTAAAGCCACAATAACACCATTATTCTCAGTTTTTAAAAAGGGTAATTAGGAACAAAGGTCAAACCGTGTACCAGAATTCACATGGCCAGTCAGTGATGGAGTGAAGGTCACAATTTAAATTCAAGTCAACTGACTCCAGAGACTATTTCTAAACATGATATTGCCTTTATTCTCTATGTACTTGGCATTATGCTTGCAATATGAGTGAAAAAATGCAGAACCTATTTCTTGCCCTTAATCGACTTACAATCTGATTGAGGAACTAGAATGGACACATACGAAATAATGAAAACATAGGAAAAGGAGCATATCATTAAGATCTGCATCTTTGAAGAAAGTAATTCATAGGAGCTGGGGGAAACTAGTTATAATCCACCTGTACAACTATTGAGAATTTCTACCAGATTCTAAACTAAAAAACAAGATATACAGAATACCATACCTTAGAAAATACTGATTCATTCCTGATATGGTGTGGTTTGAATATTCAGAAAGGGCCCCCCTTTAGAAATCCCCTTTAAGAAAGGTCAGGACAACCAGCCAATTCCCCAGCTGCATCTTAATGGTTAATAAAAATGCCAATAACCTCCTCCAAGCCTGCTCAGACCAAGGGGATAAAAGTTCCTGGAGTCTACTCTGACAGAGGTGTGGCAACTTCTCCCAGCCTCCAGAGACTAAGAAGCAGGGAAGAGACAATTTGCATCATCCCTTTGGTCCTTTTTAATTAGAAATTAACCATCACAGGGCCTTTGATGAACAACGACAGGTTTGAGCTGAGGATCAGTGAACAAGTTCAGAAGAAATAGCAGCAGGGCTATAGAAAAGGAAAAACTGGAGAAGACTATGGGCATACCAAAAATTGTTCTGAAATTTACACCCGATTCACAACCCTCATAGGGAAACCATGATAAAGGTTCTAAAGCAACCTATTTCCATTCACTTTGCTATATTTAAATTTTGATTATGCTCTTAATGTTCGAGTGTACATGATTTTTTAAACCACTGCATTTTTAACTAAGATGACATGTTGCTCTCAGCAGCAGTTTCATGGCAGGGAGATGCTGTGCAAGTCATCTAGTGTTGAGCAGGACAGGCATGCTGGTGACAGGCTCCTTGTCTGTGATTCAGGTTTCATGTGGAATCAGGTCAAGAGACACAGAAACACATCCTAGACACTGGACGGGGTGAGTGGTCAACTGTATAGAGAAGAACCTGTGGGCTTTCACTTTTCAGGCAGGTTCCCAGGTCAGCCCAAATGTTCCTAAGAACCCAAGCAATGTCAGGGATTTTAGGGAAGGGCAAATATTCCTGAAATGTCCTGATCAAAAAGCAAAGAACTCTGTTTAAACTCCTAGCCAATGGTTCTCAACTCCATAGAATCTATAGAATCACCAAAGGAACTTTGAAAAAAATACTCACGCTGTGCCCTACCCCGGTGATTCTGATTCAAAGGGCCTGGGGAGGGGTCTGGACAGTGACTGTGATGTGTAAGCAGGGTTACAATCACCATATCTAACATGGCCAAGTCTGAGATGCTATGAGCATCAGTGAATGGGATCACTCAATCAACAGATGCTGAAATGAACAGAATTCTCCCATTCTTTTAAAAGCTTCCTCTGAATTTTATTTCTGTCTGGATCTTAACTACTTAAGAGTGTCAGCTGCCTGGATTAAATCTTAGTTATTTCACTTACTAGCTAAGTGACCTTGGATGAGGTACATAATTTCCCAGGAAATCAGTTTGGTTAGCAATACAATAGGGTTAATTATCATACCAAAATCATAAGGTAGTTAAGATGACTGTACAAAGTGGAATATGTAAATTATTTAGCTCAATATCTGGCATTTGTTGAATGCTCAATAAATGTTAGCTACCCTGACTGATGACTCATATGGTTGGGCTGTGTCCCCACCCCAAATCTCACCTTGAATTGTAATAATCCCCATGTGTCAAGGGCAGGGTCAGGTGGAGATAATTGAATCATGGGGGCAGTTTCCCCCATAGTTTTCTCATGGTAGTGAATAAGTCTCATAAGATATGATGGTTTCATACATGGGAGTTCCCCTGCACATGATTTCTTGCCTGCCACCATATAAGACATGTCTTTGCTCCTCCTCTGCCTTCCACCATGACTGTTTGGCTTCCCCAACCATGTGGAACTGAGTCTATTGAACCTCTGTTTCTCTGTAAATTACCCAGTCTTGGGTATGTCTTTATTAGCATCATGAGAACAGACTAAATACAATGATGATGATGATGAAAGTAAAAATATAGCACTTATATTTCAATAAAAAGGATGTTTCTCCAGACCAGGTGCTTATTTCTAGGGTCAGGTTTTAAAGGACTTGTGAAGAATTGGAATGTGAGAGTTCTAGAAACAGTTTCATATAGAGAATGACTGAAGGAAGCAAGAGTTTTCAGGATAAAAAAATCCAAGATGGCATATGGCACTGTCCTCTGATGTACAGATAAGGTCTGAGGGCAGGCAGCCTGACCATGTGTATTTCTAGAGCAGGATTCTTACAGAGGGGAGACCATGTACAGAATTCAGAGGACCTGAAAATCTCGTTGAGGAAAAAAAATGATTCATTATTTTCATTAATCTCAAAGGAAATTTAGCACTTCCTTTAATTCTGAAAATAGGCAACAAACTTCAGTAGCAGTAATAGTAACTGTGATCTTGTTACCAATAGAAGTCACAGATATTTCCATATCCTATTACAGTTGTGACAGATGTCCTAAACTGTTATTGATATTTAGGGTGACCAACTGCCCTGGTTTGGTCTGAATGGTTTTCCAGGACGTGGAATTTACAGTGCTAAAATTGAGAAAATTTCAGGCAATCCATACTATATATACATAAGTATATATACATAATCCAATATACACAAAAGTATACAATCTATACTTATGAATATAAGGACTTATATTCATCACTACAATTATCCCTCAGTATTTGAGAGGAACTGGTTCCAGAACTGCCACCTACCCCCTTGAATACCAAAGTTCAAGGATGCTCAAGTCCCTTATGTAAGATGGCTGAATCCCTGAGTAGACCAATAGCAGGCTCTGAAATTGAGGCCATAATTAATTGTCTACCAACCAAAAAAAGTCCAGGACCAGCCGGATTCACAGCTGAATTCCACCAGAGGTACAAGGAGGAGCTGGTACCATTCTGAATATTGATCTGAAATTATTCCAATCAATAGAAAAAGAGGGAATCCTCCCTAACTCATTTTATGGGCCAACATCATCCTGATACCAAAGCCTGGCAGAGATACAACAAAAAAAGAGAATTTTAGACCAATATCCCTGATGAACATTGATGCAAAAATCCTCAACAAAACACTGGCAAACCGAATCCAGCAGCAGATCAAAAATCTTCTCCACCATGATCCAGTCAGCTTCATCCCTGGGATGCAAGACTGGTTCAACATATGCAAATCAATAAACGTAATCCAGCATATAAACAGAACCAAAGACAAAAACCACATGATTATCTCAATAGATGCAGAAAAGGCCTTTGACAAAATTCAACAGCCCCTCATGCTAAAAACTCTCAATAAATTCAGTATTGATGGAATGTACCTCAAAATAACAAGAGCTATTTATGACAAACCCACAGCCAATATCATACTGAATGGGCGAAAACTGGAACCACTCCCTTTGAAAACTGGCACGAGACAGGGATGCCCTCTCTCACCACTCCTATTCAACATAGTGTTGGAAGTTCTGGCCAGGGCAATCGGGCAAGAGAAAGAAATAAAGGGTATTCAATTAGGACAAAAGGAAGTCAAATTATCCCTGTTTGCAGATGACAGGATTGTATATTTAGAAAACCCCATCATCTCAGCCCAAAATCTCCTCAAGCTGATAAGCAATTTCAGCAAAGTCTCAGGACACAAAATCAATGTGCAAAAATCACAAGAATTCTTATACACCAATAATAGACAAACAGAGAGCCAAATAACCAATGAACTCCCATTCACAATAGCTTCAAAGAGAATAAAATACCTAGGAATCCAACGTACAAGGGATGTGAAGGACCTCTTCAAGGAGAACTACAAACCACTGCTCAGTGAAATAAAAGAGGACAAACAAATGGAAGAACATTCCATGCTCATGGATAGGAAGAATGAATATCGTGAAAATGGCCATACTGACCAAGGTAATTTATAGATTCAATGCCATCCCCATTAAGCTACCAATGACTTTCTTCACAGAATTGGAAAAAATTACTTTAAAGTTCATATGGAACC